>NC_028453.1:30207505-30262895 GCF_000263155.2 Setaria italica
CCCAGTCGTGGTTTCCCCTCAATCGGGTAAAGCCGTATAAACTATATTTATCAGCTGACGTCAAAGCCACTGGGTCGGCTGTAGTCTTAGAGTTTGAAGGCAAAGAAGTCATGATTTATTAACGTTAGTAGATGACTCACACATGCCGAAACAAGATATCGCCCCAGTAGATCCGTTTGCGTTTGGGTCTTTACTTCTTTGTGCACCAAACTCAGACGAGTATCTATTGTCGGCAGAATGCATAGTTGGAGGCAAAGATGATGTAGTTCTATACATGCTGTCAGCCTCGATATTGAAAGGGCGAATCGGTAAAGGGATTTTAGCTTTATCAGAAGGTTACCTGAGATAGGAATGGGGAAAAATCATCAAGGGGGAAGTGGGGGGGGGGGGGGCCCCCCCCCCCCCCCCCCCCCCCCCCCCTGCGTAGACGACGCTGTGGTTGGCTGGTAAATGGATGAGCATCCTGTCCTACGGCTACCACTGCCCTGCCACGTAAAATAGTGGTGGTCGTGGTAGCGGTGGCAGCACCAGCGCCGCTACTACCGCTGTTACTGCACCCGTCCACGAAGAGTTACCAGGCGCATGCACGGTAAAAAGACCAAGAAACAAAAACCATGGCCGCCTCCCAATACTGTTGCTCCTCTTTGTATAATCCCTGCTCGATCGGCCGGCTGCTACCGTCCAAGGCACGGCCTTGATGGTATGACACTGTTCATCCATTCAGGTCGCCGTTGCTGCCTGCACTACACTGGTGCTCTCTGACTTGAGTGGCCAACCCAACCAATGCAACGCAAGCCGGTGGCACTGCCTTTCACTTTTCACCGCGGGGTTAAAATTCATTCCGGGGAGAGGGATGAGCCTGACCGTTGTGCCCTCCGGGGCTCGCTTGGATTTTCCCTGGTGGCAGGGGCCGTCTGGTCGTTTCCTCGCTGCGCGGCTACAGTGGACGGAAGCGCCCTTGGTCTCCCGCGATAAGGATGGCGACGAGCCGCCGGTCAAAGCGCTCGCAATTATTACCGGCGACTCGCCTGCAGGCCTTTTTTTTTCCTTCCCTTCCCTCGCTGGAATTATTAACGTACTGCCTCATGCTCTTTTTTTTTGAGAGAGGTACTGCCTCATGCTCATGCGAGCACGTTCGTTCACACGCGGAACTTGGGCATGCATGGGCTGGATGGATACAAAATTTATAGAAGACGTCGTTAACGATCACTCGCTACGTGCAACGCCTACGTACTAGTGTACACGAGGTCACGAGCTGTACCGTACTGTGAAATGTTGCTGTTTCTTACTTGTGTTTTGACTTGGCCAGGTCCGGAGGTACGTGTACAATGACGTGGTGCGGCTTGACGACCTGGAGAGGCTCATCGACTGCTCCTTCGTCCAGGTGACCCATCACTGACACACGACACATTGCAGATCATCTTATCCCTGCTGCATGCGTGCCTGAATCCTGACCGATCGACCTCATGCATGCAATGCCAATCCAGCCCTACACGATCAACAGTGCCAAGGTGATCTTCCTCAAGCCGCGGCCGCAGTCCAGGCCCTTCAAGGGCTCCGGCAACGTCTGCCTCACCTGCGACAGGATCCTCCAGGAGCCCTTCCACTTCTGCTGCCTCTCTTGCAAGGTACGCTACAGTACTATACTAGTATGTATATAGTACACGATACGTACGTCCATCTATGCATGCATGCTTTGCTTTCCAAACAAAAAAAAAAAAAACTTCTTCGTCGTACATGACGTGGCGGTGTTTATACTGATTAATTAACCGGTGGAGAGGTAGCTAATAATGGTTGCACACGCGCGCGCGCGGGCGCACGCATGCAGGTGGACCACGTGATGGGGCAGGGCGGGGACCTGTCCAACATCCTGTACGTGCCGGGCGGGCCGCCGGACCTGGGCTGCGGCTTCCCGCGCTTCGAGAACCTCCGCGTCGACGGCGGCGGCTACGACGACGACCCCGGCCAGGTCACGCCCAACTCCATCCTCGAGCACCCCGCGCAGCAGGGCAGCTGCGGCTACGGCGGCAGCGCCAGCGGGGGCTCCAGCAGCAACGGCGGCGTCCCGAGGAAGAAGAAGACCGGCGGCGGCGGCGGGTTCTTCCCTCAGATCGTGCTGTCGCTCGGCAACCGGCGGAAGGGCGCGCCCCATAGGGCGCCGCTTGCCTGACCGACGACAAGTACAGATCCAACTCCGCCGCCGCCCGCCGGCGCTATATAGATATGTGCTGTTGATTATGCTGTTCATTATCGTTAGCTAGCCGTATGTGTTTAGTAGCCGTGCTTATTAAGTGTAATCCTATGATTAGCCATATGTAGAGAGAGAGAGATGGAGTGGCTGAGAGGGATGGATGGCCTCTATTGTCTTCTAGGGACCCCATGCATCTCGATCGGTGCAGTGTTTTGACGAGACTCGAGAGGCCAGAGGAGGAGGAGCAAGGCAAAAAGCTCTAGCTGCTGCCGGTAGCAAACCGCCCCTGTTGCAAGCCCAGGTAGGCCCTTTGGCGACGGCGATGGTCGTCGTCGCCGGCGGCTACCAATTTTGTACTTGATGCAACGGGGGTCGCGTTTGCTCGGCATGCCTACACCATTGTTAAGTTCATGACCAATTAATACTAGATGTTGTCCATCTAATTGTTGATGAGATCTTCTTGCTCGCGTGTGATCATTGAGAGCAAACGATCGTGATTCATGCGTGCATGTGCATGGGTGCGTTTGCATGGTGAGCAATTGTACTTGCGCTGTTGCTGGGTCTCCATCGGTTTCATACTCGTTGTCTGTAAGCCGTGCCCTTGACCGCTCGTCGTCTGCTGGCCGGCATGGAGACGTGCTAGCTAGCTCGCCCCCGCCATTCATGCACGGTCATGCTCTGATGGAATGGATCTAGCTCTAGCCAGATCACAGAAAGAAATGGTGTTTCGACACTTCATTATCCATGTATTTGTAGCCGAGCTTTGTTAGGGACAAGTTGAAACTCTGTGGGTGGTGGCATCGAAAGTCAAGACTCAAGAGCACGTACTACGCGAGTGCAGCACGGCAGCACCTCCGAGGCGAGCTGCATGCGCCCCATTTCGCTAGCTTTTTCGAGTGGCCGAAAGCAGCGTTTTTCGGGACTAGAGAAGTGTCCGCTTCACAGCAGGGACACAGCAAGGCCAGCTCAGATCCGTCCTATTGTTGCTTCACTAGAGCTCGCTCGAAACGACAACAGATCGCGAACACGAACAACCAGCTTCTGTTAACCTCGTGGAACCAAGTTTGTTTTAGGCTTCTAGCGAAGGATTAGCCGATTTCCACGTCAACCGGATGGAATTGCCGTGCGCCAAACGGTCTCTAAATTAGCTCCACATCTCAAGTCTGGACTCCGGGCTCGTTTCTCTGCTCCAACCTACTCTATGTTGCAGGGGCCAGGCTGGGTAAACCAATTGCCGAGCGGAGCCGCTGACCGTAGTGTTTTGGCGCGCTGGCTCTGGACGCCATGCAGCATTTGCAGCTAAACCCAGCACAAGCTGCTTGTCACCTCGAACGATCTGCCTGCCTGCCTGCCCGTCCCGAGATAGCCTCAGCCACCAGCTAGCTGGACAAAGCAGCTAGCCCAGCTCGGAGTCCAAGGAGGGATTCGACAAGTCGGTGTTCTCCACGACTCCACGTGATCACCCCCAGGGCTTCCAGAGGCAAGACTTTGTTTTCCCTTATTGGACCACCGTACCACACATAATTTCCATTCTGTATTTTTTTCACAATATGAAAATCGAAATTCTAGACTTTGGTTCCCCCCTTTAGTTTCACGACTTTCAAACCTCAAATTTTGTATTATGCTTCAAAATGCGACGAAATCAAATTGATCCTAATACATCCGGGTGAACGAACGGCAAAACTCTTTAATATAAAGAATTCTAGTCCATTTAATAATTTCTCATTTAGTAATTCTCATCAGAGTTGGCGAGATTAGTTTGATTGATTGTGGAATTAATTAAGATGGGCTCTTTATTATTCACACCCGCCATTCAAACAAACGGCAACACAACTCGCCACGTTATAAGTTAAAAATACATGCGTTTATGATATTTTATTTTTCAGGACGGAGAGTAGACCGTACTTAAAACCTAAAACTAAGGGAGAGCTTTTGAGGCTCAAATCACTTGGGTTTGCGAGACTTTAGATTGTGCTGCATTGTGTTTTAGTGTCTCTCGACAACTCCCTCTATGCATGGGAAATCAAGAAACTAGGGCTCCACGCACTGTGTGCTACTGCCCATACATTAGCACCGTAGTATAATGTAACGACATCGTCTCGTCTTTCGTTTGGTCTTATCCTAGAGATCTCTTGTCTTGTCAAGCTTAATTAAGCTAGATTGTATGTTTCTGTGTTATGGGCAAGAGGGAGAGAGACAAGAGGGAGAGAGAATGGAGGGAGCAGAACAGCACATGGCCTATATATCTCCATGTCTCAAATACACTTGCCAATTCTTAGCTTGTTCTTACTCATCATGTCAATGCTTATGGCAAACAAAGCAAACGTGTATGGCAAAGAATCATTTATTTCTGACAGAATCAGACCATGAAAGTGGGACCTCTGTTATAGTATAGCAACATAATCTTAATGGAATGTGGGTGAGATAATGAAGCGAAGAATGTTAGATTATAAAAGATTCAACAAGAAACGTGTGCTAGCTCTCTTGGTGAATAATTGTGGAAAAAAGAAACCCTATAAATTAAATAAGTTTGCTGACAGAGGTCTAATCAAACCGCAATTATTTCATTTGATTATTAGCAAATTGGAGCAGATAAGATCACAGCATGCCACTAAAAGCCATGTAGTACAAATTACAATGCAAAAGAAATATCAGGAGCTGTGTTTTTTCTCCACACAGCTCCACACTTGAATCACTCCAAATTGATAAGATGTTTCTCTCCGTGGACGGGTGTGGATAAGTGAGCACCGTGCACCGAGAGTGTGTTCTTCTCGTGTCTCGGGCTTTGAGCAGAGGTTATAAAAGAGCATGCGAAGAGCATGGCTTTTATATTAAAAAGAAAGAAATGGAAATGCAGTATGAACCACCTTTTTTCCCCTTTACTACAGTTGAACCACAATGTTTGTATACGTACGAGTATATGTAGCACAAGCTTCGTAACCCCATTAAGGAGTTATTTTCTTTTTGAAAGATATTAAGGAGTTATTCTCAAAAACCGAACCTAGACACTGCATGCACGTCATACTGGTCCTCCGTCGTCGAATCTCTGATGATGAGAAGAGAGAGCAGCGAATGGGTGATGGGTCTGAACCTTATAGCAGCGTAGATAAGGAATCCGCCACGTCCGTACCGCGAGGTTCAGTGTGCGCCGTGCACCACCTGTCTATCCATGCATCGCTGCGTTGAACCGGCCTGCCTGCCTCGCTCCGTGTGTTGTGTTGTGTAGCCCATGTGCCGTGCCACTGCTACCTGGTCCTCTCCTCTCTGAAGACTCTGACAAAAACAACAATGCCACTGCAGAAACCAGTGAGGGGCCTCTGCTAATTTCAGATACTATTTCGCGCATATCCGTCAAGCCTCAGCCTCCCAAATTTAGTAGCGTGAATTTTCTAATACAAAGCTAGATTCCATGCCTCTGTGAGTTTCATATTCAGCGAACTGAGAGTCGATCGGATCCGTTGCAGATTTGCAGGAACACTGAAAACCCTAAGCTGCCTAGCAGATCGCCTAACAATTCAATTCTGTGTTCAGGCACGCTAAGACACCTGATCATGTCTCAGAGTTCAAAGTTCAGAGGTATACCTCGTGCCAAAAGCTTCACGATGTGGCGCTACAGTTTTTCTTTCACCCCTCTGAACTCTGCAGGAGGAAACTCGCGACATGGTCCTGCTATGGCGCCGCCCGCTCGGCCATGCTGGATCGATCGAGCATCATCCCGCCCGGCATCCAGGCATGGAGGCGGCGGCATAAACCCTGAACTTCCAACGAGGGACTGTTCCCACCTCCTGACCTCCACTGCGGCTAGCGGCGACCGACCGACCGACCGATCCCACCCACAAGTCTAACGAACGAACTGGTGGCCTGCGGCTGCAGGGATCAGGGATGGAACCGTGTCCGCCGCTGGTTGCAGCCGCAGCCTTCCACGCCGCGTTAGACGTTGGCGGTCGATCCAGGGCTCCTGGCATGGCATCATTGGCGTGGCAAGCAGGCATGGATGGGGCGAGCCGGCGGCGAGGCTCCACCACCGTTGCAGGTGCTGGTGGCCGGTGGCGAACGCCTGCAAACAAGCTGTTACCGTGCTACGTACCTACCAGCAGGATGAGATGATGAGGGGGCTCGATGGATCGGGCGCTGACAAAAGCGATCGAGGCTGCTACGGTGATCGGATGCGGCTCTGGGTGGGGGGTTGTCCGGGCGGGAGGAGCAGGGTTGTGCGCTGCATATGCAGCAGCTGCAACGGGGTTATGGGGGCGCAGGGCCCTCCATATGCTCTTTGTCATGCTGCCTTGTCCCAGTGTTGGGATCGCCCGAAAGAGGTACGCACCCTCAGAATGACGGAAGGAGGTTCGGAACATTAACCTCGCAAGTTGTAGCTAAGTACCAATAGGCACAGAGCCTTTTTCAGCCTCGCGAGTTCCAAAATTGAGAGTAAAACTCAGTTACCTTTGAACGTCGTTAGCAGATCTAAAGACTAACCTCGCAAGTTGCACGTCGACAGCAAGGAAAGCAGAACCCCTCTAACCTCGCATATTCTATAGAGGCACCTCTAATAGTAAATCTCGAATCCTTGCGTTACCTCTGCTTTAGAAGGACTTGAGGTAGTGATTGACAATAATAATGGCTAACTCTCTTTGGGTTAACCCTTGAGTGTTCGGAGTCGGTTCCGGGCACCGAGCTTTTATATTTTTACTCTTTACTCAGGAATGATGCTTGGAGATGAACTATGCGAGGTTGAGACATCTCGCCAAGACTCAACGAAGCAGACGCCTCGAGGCTAGGCATTCAGCTCAGATCACGGGTGAAGCCTCGAGGCTGGATGATCAGCTTGAAACGAAGATGAAGTCCTGAGGTTAGAGGGAGGAAGGCGTGAGAAACGTGACCACGTGAAAAAGTTCAATTTGTACATGTGTTCCCCAATGACCTTGTACGGTATATCCTAAGAATATAGTGGTTGGGTAAGGGTATTTTCAGAATGTAAAATAGGTCATGAATCACTATAAAAAGGGAGCTCTACCCCGTTGTAAAGGGAGATCACTTTTTCTAACCGAGAAGCGAACTTTGTTCCTGTTGTGATCGTGTCAAGTTCCTTTGAGACCAACAGGGCGCCCACCGTGTTCTTAGCCGTAAAACAACCCATGATGTCACAAATGAAGAAAAAGAAAATCGCACCATAGGGAGCCGCTGAGGGTGAAAGAGAAACTCCTGTGGCTCGAGAGAAAAGACTTGTCCCCGTTGACCAAGATGACATAGATACTATAGAAAAGTTAAAGAGAGTCGAGGCCAACTTACGAATAAGAAGCAAGAAAAAATGAGCCGAAGCAGAAGTAGCAAACTTAACACAACAAGAATCAAGCACAGGAAACGATCAATTCAATGACTTGTTCCCGTTGACCAAGATGACATAGATACTATAGAAAAGTTAAAGAGAGTCAAGGCCAACTTAAGAATAAGAAGCGAGAAAAAAAGAGCCGAAGCAGAAGCAGCAAACTTAACACAACTAGAATCAAGCACAAGAAACAATCAATTCGGTGCAGCAGAAAAAGAGTTGGCCATGGTCTTGGGGCAACTCGAGGTCTTGAAACAAGCAAAAGAAAAATTTCTCAAGAACTAAAAGAGCAGCAACTGGCTGCACAAAAGATAACGAGGCTAAACCAAGCAAAACAACAACTCGCAACACTACAAGAGGAACTGGATAAATTGCAATACCTGCAAACCACACCTCAGCAACCACAACCACAAACAATACCCCCGAGGCAGCAGCGTGCCATCAACCCCACAAGATTTACGCAAGCAAACCTAAGCTTCGCAGCAAATAATGTACCGGTAATGACTGGGGCACATGTAGCAATTGACCCAAGCTCTCCACTCTTCATGGGCCTGACAAACTGCTCTTTGGCCACCAAACTACAAAACAGTCACTTTACCAAAATTCAATGGGCAAACCGACCCTCGCCAATTCCTCATGAGCTACGAAGCCGCCATAGCCTCGGTGGGGGGAGATGATGTGGTCCTGGCCAAATCTTTGATCATAGCATGCGAAGGCGCAGCGCTTAATTGGTACTCTTTACTTTCACCACAATCTGTGTACAGCTGGATAGACCTCAAGACAAAATTAATTCAAAACTTCCAAGGTTTCCATAGAACCATAACAGATGGAGATTTGTTTAATTGCATCCAAAGAGATAAAAAACCTCTAGCAAGTTATGTCAAAAGATTTGTTCAGTTGAAATCCCAAACACCAGATGTTGAAGAAAGTGTAGCAATAGCAGCCTGCATTAAAGGGCTGAACCCAGGGCAAAGAACCTCGCATCTTTCAAGAGAGAAGCCCAAAACAATGGAAGCACTATTCGTGGAACTAGAAAAATACTGCAGATCGGATGAGGATCATAGGAAATGAGTAATGGAAAGAAACCGTAATGGGCAAGCGCATAAAGAGAAAGCCTGGCCACCTCCGAAGTACAACTTCCAACAACACCAACAGCCATATCCGGCTCATCACATATTACCGATCGAAGGTGCTCAAGCTTCGCAGCAACAAAATCAAAACCAAAGTGAGCACCAATCACATCAAGCAAATCAAGGCAGTGGGCAGAGAGGAGGCCACACTAGTAGAGGAAGAGGCCGAGGTAAAGGACCTCCAAGGCCAAGCAATCAAAATAACCAGCCTCGAATGTTCTATTGCACCTTTCATGGCAAACAACTGGATCACACAACTGATTTCTGCCCAGAGATGAAAAAGACTTTCAAAAGAATAGTCGAAGTAAAGAGAGCAGCCGCAGCAACAACACCTAAAACTATCCACCATACTTCTTTCTGGCCACAATAGCCATATTACCCAGCTTACCCTCAGCCCAACTCCAACACCATTCACACATCTACCCTCACAAACTCATTCACCAACCCTTCGTTTAACTACCAACCAACTATGATGTGGAAACCATCGTCGCAATTTCAATCTCAAAGCCGACCAACCTCGCAAACTGCAAGTTTCGCTCCACCTCAGCCTCTGCAAGAAATACCAATACCTCCACCAAACTTGCCAAATCAAATACCAAAAGCTGAACCCAACAATGGCCAAAACAGCAATCCAAAAGCTCTGCCCACCTACAGCATGATTATGCCAATATCAGGTGGCTCCTCTCAAGAATTCCAAGACACTCAAACCACCAAGTCCAACGCCTTGCCCACCTACAGCATGATATACCAATAGCAGGTGGATTATCACTAGAGTTTGAGAACAAGAAGGAAAGGAAAAATTAGTTCAGACAGATCCATTCAACCATCCCTGATGGACCACCAACCAATCTCCTTCACGGAAGAAGATTTCAAACTCAAAATAGCCTTGCATAATGATGCGATGGTGATCGAGGCTACTGTTGCTGGATGGACAATTGGGAAAGTACTAGTTGACAATGGAAGCTCAGCAGATATCATTTTTGCAAACATGTTCAGTGAAATGAAAATTGATCCCCATCTACTACAGCAGTAGAAGTGACGTTACTTAGTTTTGGTGGAAAGCCAGTGCGAGCCTTGGGAAAATCACATTACTAGTATCATTTGGGAACCTAGACAACGCCAAAATGGAACATATAACGAATGTTCGATGTTGTGGAAATGTACTATCCATACTTCGCTATCTTTGGAAGGGGATTCATCAACATGTTCGATGCAGCGATAAGGCAATTGTTCTTTTGTATGAGGATCCCAGCTCTGAAAGGACTCATCACAGTCTACGGCGACCAGCAAACAACCAATGACATTGAAAAAGCTACAACCCCGGGGCAGAAAAATGCACACCACTTGGCAAGCTCCAGCGAGGCTGAGCCGTTAGAGAAGAAAAAGGCATACACCAAACCTAAAAGAGATAAAGAAAAGGTGAAAATGAGTGCTAGCGGCAAAACCAAAAGAGTGCTGCTAGACAAACATGTCCTCGATAGAGCTGTAACCATCGGTGCCAACCTCGAGCTCGACGAAGAAAAATAGCTAATTGAATTATTGAACAAGAACAAGGATGTCTTCGTATGGTCCACATGTGATCTGCAAAGAATTGACAGAGATATAATAGAAAACAAGTTAGACATAAACAAATACGTGAGACCAAAAAAACAAAAGCTTCAAAAAATGTCAGAAGATAAAATACAAGCCGTCAAAGATGAGGTTCAAAGGCTAGCTGATGCCAATGTGATACGCGCAGTTATGTATCCTGAATGGTTGGCAAACACAGTTCCAGTCAAGAAGAAAATGGCAAATGGAGAATGTGCATCGATTTTACTGACCTCAACAAGACCTGCCCAAAAGATGACTTCCCATTAGAAAGGGTTGACAAGGTGGTAGATGATGCTACAAATAGTGAAATGCTATCACTACTAGATATGTTTTGTTTTCAGGCTATCATCAAGTCCGAATGAAAAAAGAAGATGAAGAAAAAATAAGTTTTATCACTCCATTCGGGACATACTTCTTCGTGATAATGCCTGAGGGGCTCAAGAATGCGGGGTCAACTTTCTCTAGAATGATAGCAATAGTCCTAAGAACATAGCTTCGAAGAAACATCCTAGCTTACGTGGATGATATCGTGGTAAAAAGTGACAAATGTAAATATCACCTTCATGACCTCGCAGAGACCTTTGCCAATCTAAGGGCAGCAAACTTGAAGCTGAATCCAGAAAAAAGTGTATTTGGAATTCAACGAGGCAAGGTGCTAGGATGCTTGGTCTCAACCAAGGGCATCGAGGCTAATCCAGACAAAATCCAAGCTCTGATCGACATGAAAGAACCAGTTTCAGTAAAAGATGTGCAAAAATTGACAAGAAGAATAGCAGCCCTCAACAGATTCATTCCGAGAGCAGCTAAAAGAAGTCTACCCTTTTTCCAAGTGTTGCAAAGCTCCAGAAAGTCCGAATGGGGAGAGCAGCAAAGCAAAGCTTTTGTAGAACTGAAAGACTACCTAACAAACATGACAAAATTGTGCCACCTGAGCCAAAGTATCCCTTGTTGTTGTATTTGTCAGCCTCGAGCTCTGTTGTCAATGCTACCTTAGTGCAAGAAAAACAAATCGAGGGCAAACCAAGACAAACTCCAGTATATTTCACCTTGGAAGCATTATCAGGGTCAAAATTGTTCTACTCAGAGTTAGAAAAAATTGCTTATGCTGTAATCATGGCAGCACGGATGCTAAGGCACTACTTCAAGGCCCACAGAATAGCAGTGGTCACTAATCAGCTGCTACATGATCTATTCACAAATAGAGAAGCCTTGAGCAGAATAACAAAATGGGCATCAGAACTGTCTGAGTATGTGGTGGATTTCGAGAGAAGAAGTTCAATCAAATCACAAGTTTTAGCTGATTTCATAGTCGATTGGACATACCCATGCCACGACGAAACTGATGAGATCGAGACTCCATGGGTTATACATTGCGACGGAGCTTGGTGTCAGAAGGGGGTAGGAGTATCAGCAATACTCACTTCACCCTCGGACATTAAAATCAGATACGCCGCAAGGCTTGATTTCAAAGGCAAAGCAAGGTCCACCAACAACACCACAGAATATGAGCACTGCTTTTGGGGCTAAGGAAAATGAGGGCACATCGAGAAAGAAAGCGAAGCCAGAGAGCCAGAGTTGGTTAAGTATTTAGCCGCGGTAATGGCAATGGAAAAGTATTTCAAGGGGTTCACTGTTCAACACATCCCAAGGGAAGAAAACGATGATGCAGACAAGTTAGCAAAAACAGCTGCACAAAATCAAACCATGCCACCCGATGTATTCTATGAGGTCATACATTCTCCATCAAGAAAAGAGCAAGCTCCAAGGGTTGTAAATGCAATCACCAGGTTCGATTGGAGGGCTTGAATCATGGCCTACCTCAGAGGACACTATGAGCCCCATGACGAGGTTGAACTAAATAGAATGAAGCAAAGAGTTAAGGGCTACGCCATGGTAGATGACGAGTTGTACAAATCAAGGGTATCAATTCCATGGCTGCATTGCATAACCTCGGAAAGTGGTAAAGAGCTATTAGCACAGATCCACAGTAGGTTTTGTGGTTCTCACATAGGAACCAGAGCCTTTGTAGGCAAAGTCGTGAGGCAGGGTTTCTTTTGGCCAACCGCAATCCTCGATGCCCGAAGCTTAGTAAGAACCTGCGAGGCCTGCCAAAAGACAACTAACCAGCAAAGAGCACCCTCACTACCCATACAACTCATACCACCATCCTGGCCCTTACAAAGGTGGGGAATGGACTTAGTAGGACCACTACCAACTGCTCAAGGCAATTGCAAGTTCGCAGTAGTAGCAGTAGACTACTTTACAAAATGGATCAAAGCTAAACCACTGGCAAACATAACCTCGAGCTCTGTGCAAAAGTTCTTTTGGCAGAACATCATCTGCAGATTTGGAGTTCTAAGAGAGCTAACAGTTGACAATGGAAAGCAATTCGATTGCAACAACTTTAGAGAGTTTTGGGAAACCATGGGAACCAAAGTAAAATTTGCACAATGTATCATCCATAGTCCAACAGGGCTGTTGAAAGAGCAAACGGGAGAATCTTTTCGAGCATCAAGAAATGTTCATACGACCAGAAAAGAGGAAAGTGGGTTGATGAACTACCTAAAGTAATATGGTCTCACAACACCACAATGTCAAGAACAATGGGTTTCTCACCTTTCCGGCTGCTTTATGGCTCCGAGGCTATGACACCAGAAGAAATAAACAACGAAAGCTTAAGAGTACTCAAGATCGAGGTTACACCAGACTTATGATAGAGCTTGATATACTCCAAGCAGTAGAAAACCTTGACAAGTATCAACAAGAAACAAGAAAATGGAGGGATAGGAAAGTAGTGAAAAAAGCAATCAAGGTAGGAGATTTAGTCATCAAAAAGAGAAAGAACTGGGAGAACCTTGGGAAGTTACAAGAAACTTGGGAAGGGCCCTATGTTGTCACTCGAAGCAATAGACCAGCATCATTTTACCTAGCAGATCAGCTTGGAGCATAGTTACCACATTCTTGGAATGTGCACAACTTGCGCAAATACTACCCTTAGTCGCAACACTTGTAAAAACCCCCAGCTTGTCAATCTATAAACAACATCGAGGGTAGAAAATTTAATTTCTCGCATTTAGTATCCTGCAAACGGACCATACTCTTTTCCTTGCTAGGGGGGCTCCACACTGAAGGTAAGGTTTTTAACAAGGCGGATCCATGTAAACCTTTACATTTTAATGAAGTACAATTCCCCCTATCCTCGTGTCTGTCAAGCCTCGAAAGGGTTATTACATTGCGTTTCCACGCAATCGAGACTTGCATTTTTGTGCAAGCTAAAAGCAACAACAAGTTGTAGTGAAACGTCGCATTTCCATGCGATGAAAAACTTGCGTTTCCGCGCAAGCATTGGGCAGAAGCAACAGGAGGTTGCAGCACCAATTTTTCTTTTCAAATATCTCAAACCTTGCATTTCCACGCAAGCGAAACTTCGCATTTTTGTGCGAGAAAAGACTTGCATTTCTACGCAAGCTCTAGCCAAAAGCAACAAGTTGCAGCATTAGCTTTACATTTTCGACACCTTTCTAAAATTCTATCCAACCTTGCAGAGCTCTAAGCTTTATGGTCGAAGCAACCAAGAGTTGCGATTTCAACTCGACTTATCGTTCAACTTTCTAAGTCCACAAAACTCAGAACAAGTTTTTGTCAACTTATTACTAGCATACTTGAGTATGGAAACTTTGGTAAAAAATTACATCAAAACACAAAAGATTCGAGGATGACCCGACCACCGATTATAGGCATCAAACAGCATAATCCTCGCACAACGGAATGAGGGGGGGGGTTGATGTTTTTCGCAGATAAAGTTTTCATTCCTTTGTGTGAAAATTATGTCATAGCAATAGAACAATGAGCCCCTTGAGGCTAATTAAAGTTTTACTCATTACACAACTTACTAAACAAACATGACCTTTGCTAACTATAACAAAATCTTCGCAAAAGGAATAAAGGGGGGGGTTGACATTTTTTCAAGGAAAAAACAGCATTTATTCCTATATGCTACGATTTTTGTTTCAAGTCAGAATGACAATTCGATTACATGACTAGGATTCGAACCTCAAAACTCTGCAGCATCACACACATAGGCAAAGTCAAACTCACGATATTGTGGGCTAAGGGCACTACAAGAAATGTTCTGAGTAGTGACGAACCAAAAAGTATCATAAATGCATTTTTTGCGTCAGAAACCATGGTTTATGATGCATGAGTGATGAAAACTCTTCGTCATTAGTCGAGCATCATGAACCACGACTAGTGACATTCCTTATTTTGGTGCGTCACTAAGATAATGACGAATGAAAACTCATCCCACATGTCGTCATAGACTAGCATGCCACGTCGGACCACAGGCTGATGTGGCATAACGGTTGTGAGAAACTATTTCATCATAGATTGAATTAGGCCCAGTTCTTATTGGATCAAGCCCAATAATTGCTGTCGTCATAGATTGATTTAGGCCAAACTTGTTGTGCCGAGCCCAATAATTGCTGTTGTCATAGACTGATTCGGGCCCAATTCTTCTTGGACAAAGCCCAATAATTGCTAATGTCATAACTTGGTTTAGGTCCAATTCTTGTTGGATCAAGCACAACATATGTTGATGCCATAACTTTGTTTAGGCTCAATTCTTAATGTATTTAGCCGAACAATTGTTGACGTCATAACTTTCTTTAGGCCCACGAAATAATGGGCCGAGGGGGCGAGCCCACAAAATTTTGGGCCCAGTTGTTTTTGGGTGTAGCCCAGGTAGCGCTTAATTAAAATATAATCTAATTTAATATTACATACAAATCAATTCGGTAATTGACGGTACAACTAATCTTTACATACCACACATACAAATAAATGTTTCTCATCACATTTCACACATTATTATTCATGACCAAAGGACAAGCACAAGCATTGTTGGTCTCAAAGGAATTTAACACCGAACAGATTTGTGAATAAAAGAGAATAACACTTGAAAATAGAAAACAATAGATCTCTCTTTACAACAGGGTAGGGCTCCCCTTTTATAGTGACCCGTGAGCCACTTTACATTCCAAAAATGTCCTTCCTCAACCACTACATTCCTAGGATATACCGTACATAAAGGTCATTAGTGATAACATGTACAAATTGAATTCTTCCACGTGGTCACGTTTCTCATGCCTCCATCTTTCTAGCCTCAAGACTTTGCCTTCGCGTCAAGTCGATCCTCTAGCCTCGAGATTCCATCCACGATCCGAATTGGATGTCCAACCTCGAGGCACCTGCTTTGTTAAGCTTCATCGAGAACTCATAGCCTCACACAGTTCTCCTCCGAGTACTGTTTCTGAGTAAAGAGTAAAAAGGTAAAAGCTCGATGTTCAGAATCGACTTCGAACACTCAAGGGTTAGCTCAGTTGCAGTCTAGTCATTACTGTCTTTAGTCGCCAACCTCGAGCCCCTCCAGTAGCAAAGGTGATGCAAGGGTACCAATTTTACTACCAGTGGAGTCCCCATAGAACTTGCAAGGTTAACTAAGTTTTGCTTCCTAGTCCGAAACTTGCGAGGTTGAAGGGTTTTTATCTCACATACAACGCTCGAGGGTGTTTAGGTTTTGGCGATCCCCAACAATAGCCCCTCATGGTTATGGTCAACCATTCTACCCGTTCTTCAGCTGGATGTCTTGTTTGAATATTACATATGTTCCAACTTTCTTGAGAACAAAGGTTTTTTGGGTTTGCAAGGATGCCTTTGTTCTTGCTTGTTCGTCTATTGCTAGGCGGGACTTGGTTGAAGAATTTTTGGCTATGGACATTTTGCCGCTTTCTCATGGGTGGATGCCAAAGGAAGTTGTGATGAAGACTGTGCCGTGGTACCCTAGATCGGTTCCTTTTCCTCATTTTGGATTGAGTTTGCCGGAAGGGGCTAATGCTAGTGTTTTTGTTGATGAGATCGAGAGGTGAGCTGTGGATATCTTGGGGCCTGTCACAAGAGTGAGTATTTGTCTGCTTGTAAGATTGTTACACATGGTCTCTGAGTGTACCGTGCGTTGTCCAAGATGGGCATAGAGGTGGAACCTCGCGTCAAACCTCACAAACCCTCTAAGCAGATGTGCAAGGCTGGTGCGACCGGTTGTGTTGAAATTGGTGGAAATGGAGGGAAAGGGAAGAAGAAGAAGAAAATTGAGGACTCAGCTTCTTTGCCCGTGGTCGAGGTTAGCAAAAAATCCAAAACTTCTAGCCTCGGGGCTCTTAACAAGAAGAGCTTACTTGGTCAGGGCTCTTCTGCTGATCAGCAGTTGAGCTTTTCTAGCAAAAAGCTTGAGGTTGTCAAAAGCTCTGTGCCTGCAACACGCGAGCCCGAGGTTAAGTCGGATACCACAAAGTTAGAGCTCGAAGCCGCCGGAGCTATAGCTGGGCTGAAATTGAAGAAAGCTGGCAAGAAAACTTGAGTAAGAATTGTGAATGTCCTAGATGAAGGATTTTTGGATGAGGATTTTGTTGGAGGTATGCCCTAGAGGCAATCATAGAGATGATGATATCCCATTGTATCCCATTTATATTGTGTTCCTTGAATATTCATTAAAGGCTACTTGAATTGATTTGCAATTATGTGAATTGTGTGTGAAATTCTTTACTTGTATGGTTGTTCTAAAAGTTGTCCCTAGTCGGAGTTCATGTGAGGACACACATGAATATTAGACTAGCACATGTATTAGTTGATGACTATGTTTCACAAGTCATGGACATGGAGATGTCAAACTAATAATGTGGGCACGTGTAGAGACATGTGCTAGGATTGACCCAACACGAGTTACATAGTTCTCTCTTTACACAACGTGTACGTTTTGTCCTTAGACTTGAGATTATCGCATGTACTCAAGATGTGGATCAACTTACTTAGGAGCTATCAAACGCTACACCGTAACTGCGTAGTTATAAAGGTAGCTTTCAGGTTTGTCAAGAAGCATGCTGTGAGGCATGGTCAGTCAAGATGGAATTTGCCCCTCTCTACTTGAGAGAGATATCTCTGGGCCCCTCGAGTGATCGGATCCGAAAATGCATGACCATGCTACGTGGGGTTAAGAGTTAACCTAGAGAGGGATTTCGAATCACAGGATCGAGAAAGAGAGGTCAGCTTGAAGCTAGACCAAATATCGTGAGGCAAAGGGAATAGCATGTACGTGATGTTGTGATGGTTCGTCTGATATGATCTTTGTGTGCGCATAGGAGTTGACACGTCTTGCTAGAGGCCGTTACTAACTATTGGCCGAGTAGGAGTACTCGCGCTATGTCTATGTGTGTATGAACCTATAGGGTCGCACACTTAAGGGGCTGGAAGCCCAATGAGGATATGATCCGAATTGGACCAGGTTTGGGAGTACTAATGGGCCTTGGACCTAGAGGCCCGTCAGGGACCCCTATATATTGAGGGGTGGAGGCGGCTTAGGGTTTCACCCCTTTTTGGCCGAACCTCAGCCATGCCCCTCCCCATGCCCTCGCCTTGTTGCACTCACGGACCTACCAGTACGGCTTGCAATGCTTCCTTCCCGCACGTGTGGATACCTTGGAGGTGTTGCATCTGCAGCACTTGGACGAGCCACCGCACGAGAGCTTGACGAGCCGCCGAGGAGCTTGACAAGCCGCCGTGCAAAGAGGACGCCGCTACACATGGACGAGTTGCTGAGGAGCTGCTGGATGTGGATGTGTTCGACTACACTATGGCGATGTGTGATCGACTACACTGCCCCAACGCGCTTCATCAACTTCCGCATCTGCGCATCTAGTGGTAATCCCGTGATCCATATACGGCAGTTTTCCTAGTTTACGCGGTAGAAAATTTTGTGTTGCGCTAGTGTAGCCTACCTCGTATCCCTTCATATTTGTCTTGGCTTCATCTCTGCGCCTCAAGGCTGAGAAAAAGTCTCCTCGAAAAGAGCTGCACCCCGAAGCTGCTATTGCTGCCAAGAATGATAAATCTGACCCGGTGCCTTTTGAGCTAGGTAAAAATGTCATCAAATTTTTGCCTAAATGAAGCTTCGTAGATGCCAGCGGTGCCTCTATTAAATTTTTGATGGAATTGTAAAATACTATTGGCGCAGCTGGAGAGCCATACAATGAACCCTTGATGCTTCTAAGAGTGGATCCTGTGCTCGAGGGTTTTGCTCCGCCTCAGTCTGTGCTCAACTACAACAAGGCTTTTGGTACAAATCTTAAGGAAAAATTATTGTTTGTTCATGTGCCCGGGTCAGGTGAGGATGACGATCCTTTCAATCCGCTGCTTCTATGGGGATCGAGGAACTCACTTCGGGTTGTAGGTGAGACAGCGGAGGCAGCTTTGGGGGTGGCTAAAATTGATATTTCTTCCAACATTCCTGAGGAGGGTGAACTTGGGAAGGAAGAAGAGAAAAATCCTCAGGTTCCTACAAGGGTTAAGTCTTCTACTCAAAGCGACACTCGAGGCAGTTCCTTTGATCCTGAGAGTTAGTATTTTGGCAATATCTTTTGTTTTGTTCGATTCTTATTTTCTAGCTTGCTTATATGTTCATTATTTTGACAGAGTACGAGAAGTCTTTGTGGTGCTATGACCCTGATCATTTGGCTAGGATAATGGCTACCCGCGGCTATATGGTATTGCTTTTGCGACTATCGAGGTTTTGGTGGTTTAGCATTTCGGTCTTTTCTCAGTTTTTTACTTGTTTTTCATCATTTCTCTTTTTAGGTTGTGATTGCTGGCAAGGTAGCCATTGACAGGCTGTAGGAGAAGGAGAAGGTTGCACTTAGCCGCAGTGGTAAGATTCTTGAGCTTGAGGCTGAGATTGCAAGGTTGAAAAAGGAGAACACGGCTTTAAATGATCTCAAGACCTCGCTTTCTGAGGAAAACATAGATTTGAAGAAGAAGGAATTGCTTGTGAAGACGTGCAGCGACCTCGTTCAGAGGGTAGAAAACTTGGAGAAGAATTCACAAGACAATCTTGGTGTTTTGGAAAAATTGCAGAGCACTATTGACAAAGATTCAACGACTATTTCATGTTTGAGAAAATCTTGCGTTGAGAAGGATACAATGATCCATACGCTTGGCAAGAGCCTCGAGGACCAGAAAGGTTTTATTGATGAAGCGGAGCAGGTACTGAAAAGTAGATTTGCACAGATTCATGATGGATACAAGCTTGCTTTGGCAGAGTTTGGTGCAGAGCCCCTTCCTTTCCCCGCCGACAAGGGTTCCAAGGAGATGTTTGATTGGATGGATGAGGAGTTTGAATCCTTGCCCTTAGTCATTGCTGGAGCTAGTGATTATGCGGCCTCTTTTTGCTGCGAGGGTATGCTGAAGTAGCTGGAGGGTGAAGGCTATTCAGATTTTCTATAATTTGGGGCGCATAGCTTGATGGACAAGAGATGTCAAAAAATGTAAAAATTGTGAAGAAGAATTTCTTGAAGCGATTGTGAGCAGCTTCCAGATGTGATTATGCAAAGCTAGTTGCTCATGATCGACTTGCGAAGGTTCGCACTCTTATCACTTGTTTTATGTTTCGTACCTTTTCTAGTTTTTTTCTTACTGGCATTGTTTTGATCAGGCCAAGGGGGAGGAATCGAGGGAAAAGGATGAAGCTGGTGGTTCGTAGCAACACGAGGCGTAGGCTCGAGGCTAAATATAGTTTGATGTAAAGCGTAGTGTTAGGAAGCGAAACATTTGCTGGTTGTAACTTAATCTGTATAGGGTGTCTTTTCAACCTTGTCTGCAAAATGCTCTCGTTAATGGCCGTGTTTGGCATCTCATTCGCGTTTTTTGTCCATGCGCCGATTCTCACGATTCCTTTTTGTTTTGGATATTTTTCGAGGAGTGTTTTATGTTGGGTTGCTATTTTGAGTTCTGCGAGGTTATGTGTTTGGTACTACGTTAGGTGTGACACCTGAAGCTTCGAGGCTGGGGGTTTGAGCCCCTTGGCCCTTAGAGCCACGAGGTTGATTTTGCCTATGTAACGCTGCACTATTTTGAGATTCGAGGCTTGTTTATGCGATAGAAATGCTATTATGACTTGTAACAAAACTCGTAGCAAATAGGAATAAATGTTGTTTTTCCCTTTGGAAAAATGTCAACCCCCCATTCCTTTTTGCAAAGATTTTGTTTTGGTTACTGAAGATCGAGGGTGCATATTCAACATTTGTTTTTTGGCATGCGAAACTTTGATTAGCCTTGAGGGGGTTATTGATCCGTTGCCTTCGCGTATTTTTCACACAAAGGGATGAAGAGCCTTTGTTTTTTTGCAAAAAAAATTGTCACCCCTCCCTTTCATTCCTCTGTGTGAATTGCGTTAGTTGATGCTTTTTTGATTGGAGATTGTGTCATCCTTGGGACTTTTATCTTTTGAAGTCATTTTGCTAAAGTTTTTGCATTCGAGTATTCTAATGATAAGTCGACAAAAACTTGTTTTCGTGTTTTGTGGACTTCAAAATTTAATGAAAAGTTCGGTCGAAATCGCAACTCCTAGTTGCTTTGACCGTAAAGCTTGTAGACCTGCGAGGTTGGGTAAAATTTTGTATAAATGCTGATTATGTAAAGCTGATGTCACAACTTGTTGTTGCTTTAGCTATAGCTTGCGCCAAAACGTAAGTTTTTTTCTCACACAGTAATGCGAGGCTTATTTTCAAGGTATTTAGAAATTAAAATTGGTGTTGCAACTAGTTGTTGCTTTTTCCCAATGCTTGCGCAGAAACGCAAGTTTTTTGTCTTATAGAAATGCGAGGTTATGTCGCAACTTGTTGTTGCTTTTGGCTGGAGCTTGCGCAGAAATGCAAGTTTAAAGCCTTTTCGAGGCTTGACAAACATAAGATAAGGGGGAATTTGTACTTCATTAGAATGTAAAAGATTTACATGGATCTACCTCGTTAAAAATCTTGCCTCCAGTGTGGTGCCCCCCTAGCAAGGAAAAGAGTACGGTCCGTTTGCGAAAAAGTAAATACGATAAAGTAAATTTTGTGCCCTCGACATTGTTTATAGATTCACAAGTTGAAGGCTTTTCTAAGTGTAGCGACTATGGGTAATATCTGCATAAGTTGTCCACATTCTAAGAGTGGCAACTCTGCTCCAAGCTGATGTGCGAGGTAAAAGGATCCTGGCCTGTTGCTTTGAGTGACAACATATGGCCCTTCCCAAGTTTCTTGTAACTTCCCGAGGTTCTCCCAGTTTTTTCTCTTTTTGATAACTAGATCTCCCACCTTGATTGCTTTTTTCACTACCTTCTTATCCCTCCACTTTCTTGTTTCTTGTTGGTACTTGTCAAGGTTTTCTGTTGAGTATGTCAAGCTCTATCATGTCTTTATCGGTCTTTTCATTGTCTGAGGAAGCCTCGATCTTAAGCACTCTTAAGCTTTCGTTCTTGATTTCTTCATGTGTCATTGCCTCAGAACCGTACAAAACCTGGAAAGGTGTGAAGTCCGTTGCTCTTGAGGCTGTGGTGTTGTGAGACCATATGACTCTTGGGAGCTCGTCTACCCATTTCCCTTTCTTTTGGTTGTACAGACATTTTTTGATTCTCGAAAAGATTATGACATTTGCTCTTTCTACAGCTCCATAGACTGGGGGTGATATACTGAGGCAAATTTTACCTTGCTTCCTATACTTGTACAAAATTCCTTGAAATCGTTACAATCGAACTGCTTTCCATTGTCCACAATTAGCTCTCTAGGAACCCCGAATCCGCAGATGATGTTCTGCCAAAAGAATTTTTGCACAGAGCTCGAGGTTATGTTTGCCAACGGCTTAGCCTTGATCCATTTGGTGATGTAGTCGACTGCCACCACTGCGAACTTCCAGTTGCCTTGAGCAGTTGGCAGGGGTCCTATCAAGTCCATACCCCATCTTTGCAGTGGCCAAGTTGGCGGTATGAGATGTACCGGTAGTGAGGGTGCTTTTTGCTGATTGGCTATCTTTTGGCAAGCCTCGCAAGTTCTTACTAAGCTTCGAGCGTCGAGGATTGTGGTTGGCTAGAAAAAAACCTTGCTTTACGGCTTTGCCTACTAGAGCTTTGGTTCCGATATGAGAACCACAAAATCCACTGTGGATTTCAGCTAGCAATTGTTTTCCACTTTCCAAGGTTATGCATCGTAGCCAAGGAGCCGATATCCCGGATTTGTACAATTCTCCATCAACTATGGCATAGCCCCTAGCCCTTTGTTTCATTCTGTTTAGTTCAACCTCATCATGAGGTTCATAATGTCCTTTGAGATAGGCCATGATTGGAGCCCTCCAGTCAAATATGGTGATTGCATTTACAACCTTTGAGGCTTGCTCATCTGTTGACGGTGAGTGAATGACTTCATAGAACACGTCTGGAGGCATGGCTTGGTTTGCGCTGCTACTTTGTAGTTTATCTACATCATCATTTTCTGCCCTTGGGATGTGTTGTACGGTGAATCCCTTGAAATATTTCTCCATTGATCTCATTGTGGCTAGGTACTTCATGAGCTCAGGCTCTCTAGCCTCGCTGTCTTTCTTGAATACTTGTTGGCCCAGGGCCCTCATTTTCCTTAGCCCAAAAAGCAGTGCTTCATATTCTGTAGTGTTGTCGGTGAATCTTGCTTTGTCTGTGAAATCAAGTCTTGCAGCGTATCTGATTTTCACGCCCGATGGTAAAGTGATGATGGCAAACACTCTAGCTCCCTTGTCACACCAAGCCCCATCACAGTGTATGATCCATGGGACCTCGATCTCAGTTTGGCTAATGCATGGAGATGTCCATTCTACTATGGAATCAGCTAAATCTTGAGATTTGATTGTGCTTCTTTTTTTGAAATCCACCACGTACTCGGATAGTTCTGACACCCATTTTTTATTCTTCCCGAGGCTTCTCTGTTTGTGAATAGGTCATGAAGCGGTTGATTGGTGACTACTACTATTCTATGACCCTCGAAGTAATGCCTTAACTTGTGTGCGGCCATGATTACGGCATAGGCAATTTTTTTTAACTCTGAGTAGAACAGCTTTGACCCTGAGAGTGCTTCTAATGCGAAGTATACTGGCATTTGTTTCGTCTTGCCTTCAATTTCTTTTTCTTGGACTAAGGCGGCACAACTTCGTTGGGCATTCTTACAAAGCAGTATGTCCCGAATGGAGTTATGAAACTCATCTTTTCCTCATCTTCTTTTTTCATTCGCACTTGGTGATAACCTGAGAACAAGTCTAGGAGTGACAACATTTCACTATTTGCAGCGTCATCTACCACCTTGTCAACCCTTTCTAGTGGGAAGTCATCTTTTGGGCAAGTCTTGTTTAGATCAGTGAAATCTATGCACATTCTCCATTTGCCATTTTTCTTCTTGATTGGGACTGTGTTTGCCAGCCATTCAGGATACATAACCGCGCATATTACATTGGCATTAGCTAGCCTTTGAACCTCTGCTTTAATAGTTTGTATCTTGTCTTCTGACATTTTTTGAAGCTTTTGCTTTTTGGGTGTTCGAATTGGTTTGAATTGGTGGGCAAGGCGTTTGAATAGCTATTACATGATCATGTCGTTGGTGGGCAAGGCGTTTGAATTGGTTTTTGGATTTTCGGGTTCTTGCAAGGATCCCCCCGATATTGGCATTATCATGCCATAGGTGGGTAGGGCTTTGGGGTTGCTGTTTTGGGCATTGTTAGGCTCGGCTTTAGGTATTTGATTGGGTAGATTTGGTGGAGGTAGTGGTATCTCATGTAGAGGCTGGGAAGGTGCGAAGCTTGCAGTTTGCGAGGCTTGCTAACTTTGAGGTTGAAACTATGGCGAAGGTTGCCATATCACGGTGGGTTGGCTCCCTATTTAAGGTACAAAAGAAATCCCTTGTTATTCGCTGCCTCTGCTCTCTTCCCCACATCTTTCCAATCTCCTCCGCCGATCGATGATCTGCTCTTCCTCATGCCCAAATCTACCAGCACGGCTCAGAGCCAGACAAGCTTCTCAGAGCGTACGAACACACTCTTCTCCATGGCAAAAGACCTCTCCCAAGAGTTTGGCGCCCACGTCACCGTCGTCGCGTTCTCCCCCACTAGTGAGCCCAAAGCCTACGGAGCACCCACCGCCGACTCCTTCCTCTGCACCTACCTCCCCGAGATCCATAGCTCGTCGTCTCCAGCTTGTTCTAAAACAGCGGGGGAGGCCGCCGCCATGGTTGATAGAATGAAGCAGAAGGTGGAGGAGACCGCTTTCCTGGTTGAGGTGGAAAGGGCGCGTCAGGCTGTCGCATGGTCGAAGATCTTGGCGGCTCAGATGAGCGCGGGGAAACAGAACTGGTGGGAGGTGGACGTGGAAGCTCTCGGGGCGGACGAGCTGCCAGTGTTTGTCAGGGCATTGGAGGTGCTAAGGACCGATGTCCAACGCCACCTTGATGCAATGGAATCATCCCGGAAGGAGAAGATGCAACCTTAATCCTTTTCTGTTAGTGCTCTCACTGCAAGATAAATCATGAAGATGTTATGTGAACTTCTCTGCTATCTTAATCCTTTTGTAATCCATGCAAGAAATATTTGTATGTTCTTCTAATGCATTATATTAGCATCAATCAGAGTATGATCCGTTCTCAAAAGATTGAATAGGCCGGACTAACATTTGTGATCCTTTATTGGGAAAAATATGCTTGGTCTGAATTTTGGGAAGGTGAGCAAGAATTTCCTTGCTTTTTAGAGATAGCCAAATAGGATCATATTATTTGTTAATAATCATCCAATATTGATTTTCAATCTCTCAAAAAACGGCCATATTGATTCCAACTAAATTCTCATTAAATGAAACATAAAATTCGATCCATCTTGGTTTCTAGGGGCATGCGAGTAGGAGAATGACCCATTGGGAATTAAATGAAGGAATAGCATAAATTGGTTTCAAGTAACCATGTCTACATGAGAACCAAGGAAGACCGGCTGCGTGGATGTAGAGGATGTGACATTACATGGTGCTGGAACATGGATGGTTGCCACGTTAATCCTCAGGTACAAACTAGAATTCGTTACAATTTTTGGGAAAAATATGTACAGACGTATGATTCGTTAGAGGAAAAGTGAATAGGACAGACCAAAATGTTCGATCCTTTATTGGAAAAATGGTTTGAATTTTGGCAAGGTGAGCAAGGATTTCCTTGGTTTTGATAGAGAGCCAAATAGGATTACATTATTTGTTAATGTTCATCTCATATTGATTTTCAACCTTCAAAACAACCGATGCACTATTCCAACTACAATCACATTAAATGAAACATAAAATTTGATCCATCTTGGCCTCTCGAGCTATGTGAGTAGGAGAACAACATAGCAAAGATACACGATCTAATTAATCTCCCTAGGAAAAGCTTTGAACTCTTGGAAACAGCAAAATGAAATCATGCAATTTGATTGGCAAAGTGACAATACATCATCGGCACAATGATCAGAAATAGCGATTCTTGGCATGGTACAGACGTATGATCTGGTGTTGGAAAAGTAAATAGGACAGACTAAACTTTTCATCACATATTGATTTTCAACCACTCAAAAACCAATGAGGAAGATAGTCATTTGTTTCTAAATACACAGTACAAGATAGCTGTTGTTTCTAGTCCGTTGTGGTGTGGTTTGATAAGAATAAATAATCACATGACAAGACCTGGCATGGCAGGATATGACACAACATCATGGCCAGGGAAAACCAAAGCATCAAGGAAGATGAACAGATTCTTGCCGATGTCCCATCACAAAGCAAATAGAGCAGAAAAAAGGAGATTGATCTTCAGACTAGAAAATAGGGGATTGATCTTTCCATTGATCTTACATAAAAAATATAATAGCATAGCAAAGATGGTTAGGGTTCCAACGAAATCTAAAGTTCTAAATAAGCATAGCAAAGATAATAGCATTGATCTTCTAACGGCACGACTCGCTCACTCCATCTAACCCTCGTTCCGGGCCACGACGCGGTGGCGGCTCCACTTCTTCTTGTTCTCGCCCCTCAGGGGCATAGACTTTGCCATCCCGAGGACGTGGTCCATGACCTCATTCAGGATCCTCCACCGATGCCTCGTGCCGAAGCAGACGGGGCACGCGAAGGTGTTGTCAGCGTGATGGAAGACACGCAGAGCGTCACCCCGGGGGAAGGACATGCGGTAGCCGCGGCGACAGACGTCAGACGAGTTCATCCCAGTCTGGGAGTTAGAGTCGGTGTTGAATGCATCAACTGGAAGGGTCACCGTCAAGGTCAAATTCCGAGGTAGCGACGAGGACGCGGGGGTCAAGGAAGCTGCCCCCATCGCCGGAGGAGGCTAGGAATGCGTCGGGGAGCCCCCAGCAGCTCCACGGCGACCATCCACAAGCGACAACAAGTTGAGGTTGGCGGCGTCAGAGCGTGATCCCGATGATGAGCGCAATGGCCACCCGAAGTCACCGGCGTTGGAGCGGGATCCCAACAAGGAAGCGCCGCCGTAGTGGCACGAACCCACCGCGTGGACGTAGCGTCGTAGAGCTGCCGAGAAGTTGCGGATAGTGGTGCGGTGATAGCACGGTGACAACCCACCACGGGAGCGCGAGGACGAGGAGGAGGCGTTGGAGGATCACTCGATGCGCGAGGGGGAGCCGGTGGGTGAGAGGCGGCGCGACGGGGAGCCGGAGGAGGCGGGGGGAAAGGGGGAGACGGATCGCTTCATGGCGTCATCTGGTCTGCTGGGGTGAGCCGCGCGCATCAGGGACAAGATGGTAGTGGAACTAGCGACGACGCCGATGGTTGGGGAAATGACGATTAAATAAGGAGTTCATCGCCTTCCATGGGAAGTTGTGCTGCTTCCCTGGGAAGCTAGGCAACCGACACCTCTCGAGAAAGGCAACCGGCTCCTCGAAGAATGTGTGGGAACAAGAACCAATACGGCAACTGCCGGAGGCCGTGGCATCAAATATTCAATCTGAATGCAATTGGTTATGATTTTTCATGAATCTAGAAGGAAATTCCGTTGTTGGAAAAGTAAATAGGCTAGACTAAAATTTTCAATCTATGGTTTCATTTTTATTTGTTGATGTGGCACTCTTGGAAACAACAAAATAAAATCATGCAATGAGATTGGCAAGATTGACAGTACATCATCAGCACAATGTTTAGAAACATAAGGCAACATAACCAAAGTGATACATGCTATTCTTGGCGAGGTGTACAGACGTATGATCCGTTATCGAAAAAGTAAATAGGACGGACTAAAATTTTCGATCCTTTGTCAGAAAGGATGAAGGAGAGAAACAGAGCAAATAGAGTAGGAAAACAGGGGATTGAGCTTCCATCCAAAAGGAAACGGACCAAAATGTTCAATCCTTTGTGGGAAAAATGGAATGAATTTTGGCAAGGTGAGCAAAGATTTTCTTAGTTTTGAGAGAGAGCCTAATAGGATTACATTATTTGTTAATATTCATCCCATATTGATTTTGAACCTATAAAAAAGAGATGCACTATTCCAAGTACAATCAAATTAAATGAAACATTAAATAGAGCAGGAAAATAGGGCATTGATCTTCCATCCAAAGGAAACAGTGCATTGATCTTACAAATAAAAGATAACAGCATAGTAAAGATGGCTAGGGTTCCAATGAAATCTAAAGTTACTAATTAACAGCATAGCAAAGATAAACATAAGACAATATAACCAAAGTGACACTTGCTATTCTTGGCGAGGTGTATATAGAATTATGGAGCAATCTTGTATGGTTCGTCGACGATCATGGGCGGCGTCGGCCTGTCGAGCAGCAACGGGTCCAGTAGGACCCTCTCGCTCACTGGGACAGTCGATGCGGCGGGCACACTTAACATCAGTGGACGAGTGGCCAGCCACGGGACCCATGCACGGCTAGCCCAGCCTCTAGGGCACTCCAACCACTGCACGCCAGCTTTAGGTGGTGACGGTGCTTGGTGGCAGATGGGGGTCGCGGTATTCTAGCGGCGGCGGCGGGGCTTCCCCCACCGCTTCCCGACTGACCAGCGACGACCCCCGCAGGTGCTACAGAGCATGCGAGGCCCCATCGAGCCAGTCCTCCGCTGTGACACCTTCATCACGCTGCAGTCGCCACATCTCCCTACCGTCACGGTGGCCGACGAGGACGGTGGGAGGGGAAGCATCAAGGATGGCCATTGTGTCACTTCGACTCGGACACGAGGGACACGAGGAATGGCGCCATCCATTGGGGGAGATGTTGGCGGAGGCAACAAGCAGGCACCGGGAGCCATGTGACAGCAAAGAAGGAATAGTGAGGTTAAGAAGGTGATTAAATAAAGAGTTCCTCGCCTTCCATGGGAAGTTGCGTCGGCTTCCTAGGGAAGCTAGGCAACCGGCACTCTCAATCTGAATGCAATTGGTTATGATTCTTGGTGAAGCTAGACGTAAATTTCATTGTCGTTAAAGTGAATGGAGCGGACTAAAATGTTATTAGTGTGGAGTTAGTCGAAAAAATTTGAGTAGCGCAGTGGTGGATAGCAACTGCCGCAAAGCAAGGATTGCCTTGCCAAGTGTTGGCAAGCAAGGCTAGTAGGCAAGCTTGGGCAAGACAACCAAGCAAAACCAGAGTTTCATCCATGGTTTTATTTTTATTTGTTGATGTCGCACTCTTGGAACAATAAAAAGAAATCATGCAATGAGATTGGCAAAAGTGATAGTACATCATCGGCACAATGTTCAGAAACATGAGACAACATAACCAAAGTGACACTTGCAGAATACATCATCGGGAAAATGTTCAAAAACATAAGGCAGTGCTATGGTACTTTCACTCTAAGTACCATTAGCTACCAAAATATAAGAGTACCATCCTACCTCTAAACCATCTACATAATTAGCCTTGCCACCAAGCATCAATCCCACGACAGCAACAAATAAAGCAAGCAGCACGTGCGCAAGTTTGACATTGTGCCTATAATTTCGAATTAACTTCAGCTCGGCAGTAGCCTTCTGAAGTTGTTGCCGCACCGTCTTGAGCTCATTCCCAATCTCTTTAAACTCACATTTAGCTTTTCCCAATTCTTCCTCCCACTTCTTTGCATCCTCTTCAGCTTGCACCTTCTTCTTCATGAGCTTCACCAGAACACCAAAGGTCCTATCATCCCATTCTGAATCAACCCAGATCATGTAAGCGCATTGCTTTTTTCTTCCTGCAAATTAAACGCCCCTTTACAAATCGCAGTTGACAACAGTAACATGAAACCATAGAACCAAAATCTCTGTGAAGCAGGTAGCCATTACCTTTGGGTAGCAAGCAAACCGGCGGCCAAGGTTGACAAAGGTCCAAGAATACCTCACCACAGTCTCAACCTGTGATCACACTTGTTTTCAGGATGCCAATGGGTAGTGTTGTAGGAAGATGTCTCCGAGCAATATCTACCAATGAAAGAAGATGATAGAATACTCGGGTGCTTCATAAAAGTCATTGTCACTTGAAATTAATGTTTAGTTTTGCACTCCATAAACTATAGCCTATCAACTTCTAATACCAATAAGAATGCAAACCTAAGGGTAGGATGAAATCGGAATCTACTGCCTTCAACCAAAATCCCCAATTCTAGAAATCCCCTTCCCTCTGACGAAAGGGGAAACTAGTGGCACAAAATAGGGGACTGACCTGACCATAGCTGCCACTCCTCCCTTCGCTGCTAGGATACGCCATTCCCACCGCTCATTGCAGATCTGTGCATCGACGCCTCTAGGCTTAAGTCTTTGCCACAACCAACAGGAGCGTGCCGGCAAGTCCCTTGCAGTGTACGCCGTTGCAGATATACCCATTGCTCTGGCCTGCAACTAGGAAGTAGACCACACTTATTAGAATTGTAATATAAAGAAGCTACCTTGTTCAAAAATCATAAACTGCATTATGTCTTAGTGGTAGTGCTGACTCTTCAGAAACAATAGGTCGTTGCAAGTTCGATCCCTGCTGTGGACACTATTACCTTTTCATTTTTCTTCCTTTTTTGTCTCAGACTGAGTTGTGGGACCCTGCCAAATTTTATTATCTCAGCCGCCAGTTGTATTATCAGACAACGCATTTGTATATATACTACCAATATCTATATTATTAGTGTTCCTCTATTATGAAGCGTATCTGAATTATGAATGGTAAATATGCTGGAATCAAATTGAAAGTAGATTAAACCAAAGTGGCATAATCAGATTGCATGGCATAGCCATTATATTCATCACTACAAAGTTCATAATCATCATTCTTACTTATCCTAATTTGCCAGATAGTACATCACAGCAGCAGCAATTGCTTGACCTTCTTCACCATATTGGTGGCCAGTTCCAAGTGTCCCTTCACCTTCTGCAGCTCTGCAGCTGTCGCTTCAAGCTTCATGTTAGCCTTTGCGCATTCTTCCTTCCACGACCTTGCTTCCTGTTCAGCTTTTGCCTTCTTCTTCATCAGCTTCATTAGAATACCTTTAGTCCTAGCATCCTATTCAGGATCAACCCACATAAACGCTGCACATTTCAACCCTTCACGCCGCAGATGCCAATTACGTTCATACAATTCTCCATTTACAATGCTAACATCAAGAGTACAAGCAAGGTTTATTACAATTGAAACAAGTTATTGTTTACCTCACTGCAGGATGCATACCGGTGCCCAAGGTTGTCAAATGTCCAATTATACCTCACATGGAGAGCATACCCATGCTCGCACTTGTTTACATGATCCACAACGATAAGATCATCATCAGGAGGCCCCGATCTGCCGCTACCAATGACTTCAAGCACCTCTAGAAGCTAGTAAAATACAAGGACCTATCAATCCATAATACGATCCAAATTAAAAACTGGCAGCATCACGAATCTAGTATGTTCAACCCAGATCTCCAAATCCAGAAATCCTCTTCCCTAGGGCGATATGGGAAAGTAGAGAATCAAACCAAGGGACTGACATCATCATGGCTCCTCATCCTCTCGTAGCCGGGAGGTGGCGCAATCATCCTCCCATTGCCGCTAGGATGCACCATTCCCATCATGGGCCATTGCAGATCTGCGCAGCGAAAGTTTTTGTGAAGCTATCGAAGTGTCGTGCCAGCCATTCGATCGGTAAAGACTCACCTGAAACTTATATGTGGGATCCGGTCACGGTAAAGACTTCCCATTCGATCGGTAATAGGTTCGACCCACGGGAGGAGCACATCTTCCTTTTTATTTTACCGCCCTATTTATCAGCTTACACTTACATGTGGGACCCTGGTTGGTTTATGTCGGGGATACATCCCCAGTACCCGCAAGAAAGGAAGAAGTCAAACTCCTACTAGGATTCCCCTGTAATCCGACTAGGACTAGTCCCGTGTACTCCTACTAGGACTCCTCCTTGTAATCCGACTAGTACTCTGCCCCCTGGAGTATATAAAGGAGGGCAGAGGTACCTAGCTCGGCAGGTCACACCTCAACACCCAAGCGCAGGGTGCAATATACAAACACCCCCAAACAGGACGTAGGGTACTACGCTACTCCGGCGGCCCGAACCTGTATAAATCTGTGTCTTGTGTCCTTGCTTTTACCTTCAAGTTCCAGGTCCGGCGATCCCCCGCTACACATTCTGCTACCTCGGGTACCCCTTGGTAGACGGCTTGTATAAATCACCGACATTGGCGCCCACCGTGGGGTAGATCGTCGAGATCATCGGGCGAGCTTGAAGGACCTCATCTTCAAGCCGGCGTTCGCTTTCAAAGCGGGCGCAACCTTCATCTTTGACTCCTGACTTTGCATCACCAATGGCACTGGGTTCTTCCAATGCTGCATCATCGACAACCAGGAGAAGAAGCGCATCGATGGGAACTCTCTTCCACAAGAAGCAGAAAATCTCGTCGAGAAAATTGACAAATTAAACCTCAGATCAAGGTTCGATTGCAAACTCGTACTCCGACGGCGACTTCGGGTTCGACCGTGATTCGAACTCGAACTCCGATGGCGACTACGGGTCCGACCATGACTTGAACTCGGAGTCCGACGGCGACTCCGGGTCTGGCTACAACTCCGAGTCCAACGATGACTTCCGGTTCAACCGCAACGTGGAGTCCGACGGCGACTCCAGCTTCAAGTCCGACTTGAAGTCTGACAGCGACTCTGAGTTCGACTACAACTCGAAACTCCGACTACATCACGAGCCCGCCGACGACTACGGGCAGCTCGCCGATGATTTCTTCGACTATGTCGCGGGCACGCCAACGACCACGGTCGGCTTGCCGACGACTCCATCGACTATGGGTAGCTCGTCGACGACTTCAACCACGTTACGAGCTCGCCGACTACTACGGGTTGCTCGGCAACGACTTCGACTACTCTCCTCGACTACTTCGCTCGGCAACACACTGACGACTACTTTGTCATGACGCTCGCCGACAACTTCTCCGAGTACGTCGCGACGCTCGCCGACTCCAACGGGCGGCTCGCCGATGACTACTCCGACCACATCACGATGCTCGCTGATGACTACATCCTGACGCTCGCCGACGACTTCTCCGAGTACGTCGCGGCGCTCGCCGACTACTACGGGCGGCTCGCCGACGACTACTCCGACCACATCGTGACGCTCGCTGACGACTACTTCATCCTGACGCTCGTCGACGACTTCTCCGAGCGAGTCGAGGGCGGACTACTTCAACTCCTCGTCTTGACTGAAAAATTAGTCGGGGCAAACTTCGCATCATCGACAACTAGTCAGAATCGCCTCCGACTAGTCGACTTCGTCAACAACCGTTACGGCTTCATCAACGACCGTCACGGCTTCGTCAACAATCATCCACGAATCAAGCTAAGTCACTTTTCTAAATTATTTTCCAACTTATTTTCCGTTTGCGCACAGCACGCGCTCTACTTGCCGGAAACTCTTGCGCACAACGCGCGCTCTACTCGCCGGAGGGTAGCAAACTCTTGCGCAATCGTGCAGTCTCTTTCTTGTCGCAGCAGCGTGACTACTCTCACTTTTGTCTTCTCTTAAGGTCACTACTCCTCTCGAGCAGAACACGCCTTAACTCATGAAAACCTCAGACGCATCTGTCACGCCTAAGCCCATACGTGTATACGAGACAAAGGTCTCACACACGCAGTGGCAACGGCTACCCAGAGACTGAGAGTCTAAGCGTAACAGGCTAACTACTCGGGAAGAGTATGACTGAAACAAGAGCTTGACTCGCAATAGTGCACTCTCTTTCTTGTCGCAGCAGTGACTACTCTCACTTTTGTCTTCTCTTAAGGTCACTACTCTTCTCGAGCAGAACACGCCTTAACTCGGAAAGCCTCAGGCGCATCTGTCACGCCTAAGCCCATACGCGTATATGAGACAACGATCTGACACACGCAGTGGCAACGGCTACCCAGAGACTGAGAGCCTAATCGTAACAGGCTAACTACTCGGGAAGAATATGACCGAAATAAGAGCATGACACAACTTTCATATTGATCACTGAATCAATTTCAGCAGTTTCAAAATCCTACAAAAATGCTACATAATGTATGCATCTTTTCTTTCAGATCGAGCTTCAGCGACGCTAAGCATGCCTCCAACGGCACAAACTAGTTCCCGAACTCGGGGGCTAAGCACCAATCACTACTCAAAATATCTCCGGTGGCTCAGCTAGCTCCCAAGCTCGGGGGCTGAACGCTGCAAAGCTACTCGACGTGGCTCCAACGACTTACCTGGCGCACAAGCTCGGGGGCTGAACGCCGCAAGACTACTCGAATGATGACCTGAGTGAAGATTCAAGACCCTCGGGTTGATTATTCAATCAATCCAAGGCTCGAGGGCTAATAAGCTACACCGAACAATCGATTTTTTCAAGTCGAAAGAGGAAGATTCAAGATTTTGACCCTCAGCCTGATTCTACGATTCAACCTAAGGCTCGGGGGCTACTCCATATGGAATGCGACTTTCGCCGCCCTCCATACATGAAGACTACAATATCATGTTGATCAAGACTTTGAGCACACCATAGCCTCATGGCAGCTTTGAGAAGCATTGAAAGATTCAGCCTGACAAAGTACTCGAAGAGCACCAAGACTACTCGGTGAATATCTCAAGACTACTCGAAGACTGTTGCATTCGACTATGAAGCGCTCGGGGGCTTGTCGGGGATACATCCCCAGTACCCGCAAGGAAGGAAGAAGTCAGACTCCTACTAGGATTCCCCTGTAATCCGACTAGGACTAGTCTCGTGTACTCCTACTAGGACTCCTCCTTGTAATCCGACTAGTACTCTGCCCCCTGAAGTATATAAAGGAGGGCAGGGGTACCTAGCTCGGAAGGTCACACCCCAACACCCAAGCGCAGGGCGCAATATACAAACACCCCAAATAGGACGTAGGGTATTACGCTACTCCGGCGGCCCGAATCTGTATAAATCTTTGTCTTGTGTCCTCGCTTTTACCTTCAAGTTCCAGGTCCGGCGATCCCCCGCTACACATTCTGCTACCTCGGGTACCCCTTGGTAGACGGCCGGTATAAATCACCGACAGTTTATGACATTTTTGCGGAGCTTATATCGTCACAAAACCACCATGTAACAGCTAGTGACGATTTCTTTTTAGCTACAGTAGCAACTTTTATGGTGTTCCGTAACTTTTTCACTAAATTTGCTCGGATATGAAACTTTATGATGTTTTCATCCAGAAACGTCATAGACCTATGATGAGAACAAATATGTCATAAAATTTTTATCATAGATCAACACATTTCTTGTAGTGGGGGCTCTGTCTTCACCCTCGAAGCTTCAGGTATCACATCATCCATCTCACCTAGAGCATAACCATCGTGAGCCTCAAAATCGCGACCCAGCATAAAGCTTTGCACAGAAAAAAAGTTCACAGCAAAAACACCATAAATCTTGAAAACTAGCATCAAGATGAAAAGATCGATAGAGACGCCAAGCATGACCACTGGCAACAATGTTTCCATGATGAAATTGAAAGGGAAGTACGTCCTGCGCAGGCCCATCACCTAGGACCTGCGCAGGTTAAGTTACAACCAGCAAATGTTTTAGTTCTTAACCCTAAACTATACATCAAAATACTAGTCACCAATTAAATCTAGCCTCGAACCTACACCTCTTGTTGCTCCGAACCTCCAGCCTCGTCCTTCTCCCTTAACTCCTCTTCCTTGGCCTGCTCAAAACAATACCAATAAGAAACTAACCAAGCAAGACGCAATGTACAAAACAAGAGAGAAAAGTACGAACCTGCACAATGCGTTCACGGGCAACGAGCCTCACATAATCACGACCAAAAGCTTTCCAAAATTATTTCATGAAATTTCTCTTCACAACCTTAACTTGTTTCGATGTCTCCTGCGCATCAAGTTCCAAGGCCGAAGAAAACTTATAGCCGCGTGCGCCGAGTTTTAGAAAGTCTAAACACCCCCCACCCTCAAGCAGCTTCAGCATACCCTCGCAACACAAGGAAGCTAAATATTAGCTAGCTCCCACAGTAACTAAGGGCAAGGACTCAATTTCTTCATCCATCCAATCAAACATTTCCTTGGCACCCTTATCAGTGGGGAAAGGAAGAGGCTCCACCCCAAACTCTGCCAGTGCAAGCTTATACCCATCATGAATCTGTGAAAAATGGGCTTTTAGCACTTGTTTTGCACCATCAATAAAATCTTTTTGATCCTCGAGGTTCTTCCCCAATTTGTGAATCATTGCATCCTTTTCGGTGCAAGATCTTGCAAGCTCCTCGTTGTTTTTCCTTAGAGAACTAATGGTCGTTGCATCTCTCTCGATGGTGCTACACAGTTTCTCAAGAACCTCGAGGTTGTCTTGTGTGTTCTTTTCCAAGGTTTCCACTTTTTGAGCAACATCGCTGCATGTCTTCACAAGAAGGTTTTTAGCTTAGCATTTTCTTCCTTAAGTGAGGTACAAAAACTATCCAACATGGAGTTCTCTTTTCTCAACCTCGACATTTCAGTCTTGAGCTCAAGAATTTTAGCACTCCACCCAAGCATAACTTTCTCCTTATCTTGAAGCCTGTCAATAGCAACCTTGCCAACAATTACAACCTATAAAAAGCAAAAAAGCAAAAAGTGTATCAAGGAAACAATTTCAAATCGTCAAGGAAAAACACCAAGAACAACAGCAAAAGTCACACCTTGTAGCCGAGGGTAGCTGTAATCCTCGCCAAATGATCAGGGTCATAACAGCACAAGGATTTTTCATATTCTACAAAATAAAAGTAAAAATCTTAAGCAAAGCTATCATAAAAACGAGAGGGAGAGAGAAGTCCAATAAATGCTAACCCTCGGGATCAAAATAACTACCCCGGGTGTCAGTTTGAACGGAAGCCTTAACCCTCGTAGGAGCTTGAGGATCTTTCTCTTCATCTTTAGCAAGTTCACCCTCCTCAAGAACCTCGGAAGAAACATTGATCTTAGATGTCTCCTTCAAAGCTGCTTCCGCATTTGCTTCGAGAGTTTGCGAGGCTTAGCTCAAGGCTCGACCTACAAAGCCATCTCAAAGAACACACGGTTCACGCGAGGGCCGTGTGTTACGATCTTTCGCGCAGCATGATACTCATTAATATGAAAGGGCCCGAGGATGTCAATAACATGCCTTTCTACCTCTTCCACAATGGGACCAGCACTCGTCCCTTCAGGCAAACTCAAACCCGAAATGAGGGAAAGGAACTGGCTTGTAGTACCACACCACAGTCTCCATAACAATCTCAGTGGGAGCCCACCCATCAAAAAGGGGCCAGATATCCGAAGAAAGGAATTCCTCCACAAGGTCCCTCCCAGCAACAGCCGAACACATGAGTACAAAAGCATCCTCACAAGTCCTAAAACTTTTTGTCCTCCCAAAAGTAGGAACCGATATAATGTTAAGAGGAGACATCGAGCAGTAGAACAGGTAAAATGGTTCACCAAAGCCACAAGCTTCGGACAAACCAACCTTGACGTAGAACCAGTAAGCAAGCCACTCATCATCTCATCTATTCTTCTGAGCCACAGAAAGCTCGACCCTAGAAATCTTTTTGCTCTCATTTTTCCTCCAAGTGGTAAAGGTGCAACAACAAAATTGAGTTTCGTAAACCTCATCATCATCATCAAATTGAACTCTCTTTTTCTGAATATGAAGTTCATGAAGCCTTGCAAATCCATCAACATCTACCACTCCACCAAAAGTGCGATCGACCCAGAAAAACGTGGAAAGCTACATAATCGCATTAGGGGTAAGTTGGTAAAGCTTGGCCCCGTATCTATCCAGGATTTGCGGCAACATCTTGTCACATGGGAAACGAAGCTCGGCAGTGAAAAAATCTCTGAAAACCACAGCCTCTCCGGGTTCGGGTTTCGGCACAAGCTCCTCACCAGGCGGCCTCGCAACATCCTTGAGAAAATAACCTTTGCTAATATAGAAGTCTATAGTATTTTGAGAAACAAGAGAGCGGTCGAAGTGAAGCGTCGGCGCATAAGTCTCTTTGCCAGCCATGAGTTCCAAGGGGTCAGCCTCAACATTTGATAGATCCTCCCCACTATTCATATCAGAAGAAACCTCCGGATGCTGAGACCCCTCAGGCTTTTTCTGATGATGAATACCCTCGAGGTCTTCCTGATGATGAGTACCCTCGAGACTTTCTTGACGATCGGAAGTGTCCTCACGCTGTTTCGCCTGCTCTTGTATTTCTGCCGTAGTCATTGGCCTCGCAGTCTGTTTAGTGCAAGCCAGCTAGCAAAAAGTGAAAAGCAACAATGTAAACATCAAAAAACAAAAAAGCGGACAGAAACTAAGGAAAAACAAACGAGCGCAAAAGAACATTATCTTCATGGCAGGAGAAAATGTAGATGAAGAGGCACGAATCTTTAAAGCAACAAAACCAGGAAATAACGAATTCTCAACAAGACGCGAGGGCAACCTCGAGGGAGACCTTGCCCCGCCTTTTATAGGGGAGAACCCGGGTACGAAAGGACGCCTCAAACCGCGATCCAAAGCCGAAGCGGCATCCAATAAAAAATGACACCTAGGCTCAGAAACCGTCTAGCTCAGCTCTCCCCCGACGTTCGAGGGTGACGTTTTCGATAGAAGCGATCCTTACTCACGTGTTCGGCCCATCAGAGTCGATCCTCACCCTCGTTTCGAACATTAACCTTGCAAGTTGTACGCTAAGTACAAAGAGGCACAGAGCCTTTCCAGCCTCGCGAGTTCCAAAACTGAGAGTAAAACTCAGTTACCCTCGAACGTTGTTAGCAGATCTCAAGACTAACCTCCCAAGTTGCGTGTCGGCAACAAGGAAAGCAGAACCCCTTTAACCTCGCACATTCTATAGAGGCACTTCTAATAGTAAATCTCAAATCCTCGCGTTACCTCTGCTTTAGAAGGACTCGAGGGTAGTGATTGATGACAATAAGGGCTATAACTATCTTTGGGTTAACCCTCGAGTGTTCGGAGTCGGTTCCGGACACCGAACTTTTATCTTTTTACTCTTTACTTAGGAATGATGCTCCGAGAAGAACTATGCGAGGTTGAGACCTCTCGTCAAGACTCAACGAAGCAGACACCTTAAGGCTAGGCATTCAGCTCAGATCACGGGTGAAGCCTCGACGCTGGATGATCGGCTTGAAACGAAGATGAAGTCCCGAGGTTAGAGGGCGCCGGAAGGCGTGAGAAACGTGATCACGTAGAAAAGTTTAATTTGTACATGTGTTCCCCAATAACCTTTATGTACAGTATACCCTAAGAATATATTGGTTGAGTAAGGATATTTTCGGAATGTAAAATAGATCGTGAATTACTATAAAAGGAGAGTCCTACCTCGTTGCAAAGAAAGATCACTTTTTCTAATCGAGAAGCGATGCGATCCAAAGCTTGGTGTCAAGTTACTTCGAGGCCAACACCCGGAAAAGGCTGCTAGCTGCACCACGTATACAAGGATGTCGTCTACACTGCTCTGCTAGTGTGCTACCACTCCACTAGCTAGATAACGAAGCTGAAGTGACGGGTTGACGAGACTAATGCATGCTGTGAGATGTGAGCTCTGATCTCCCCACCAAGCAAGCATCAAGCCGACGTGTTCGTCCATGCAGCCCATGTACCGCTGCTGGCTTCTAGCTGCTGATGCTGCGTGCCGATCGGCCAGCTAAACGACGGAGAAGCTAGGAAAGAGACGGTGCTCATGCTCGATCGATCGTACCACCACCTGCCCGGCGACGGGATCAGCAACACTGCGCGGCGCAGATCGAGTACAGACTACATGCAGTGCATGGATGGCGCGCCGAGCACGCCGCGGCATCCAGGTACTGTTCCGCCGCACTGTTCCGGAGCATGTCCAGTCTTGTCACGGCGGCAGGGGGGCGGGCGGCTCCGTCCGATCCATCCAGACTCCGGAGGAGAGGAAATAAAGCGACCGGCGGGGGGGCCGGCCCGGCCGGGTTAGTTATTGACATGCATGCCCGGCTGCGACCCTAGGTTTGGCATAGTAGACAATGGAGTACTGGTGGTGGCCTGGTCGTAGAGCTAGTAGCGCCCTGTGTGTGAAATCTGGACGGAGGAGGAAAGGAGCTGCGCCATACGGCGCGGCCGTCTTTTGACGTGGGGGCAGCTCCGGCTAGCTACCATGATTTGTCACGTCGGTGACTCGCTCGGTGGTAGGCTGGTAGCTGCAAGCTGCATGCGGCCTACACGTAGGCCGCAGGAGGAGAGGATTCGATCGCGTAGTACCTGGAACGGATCCAGTCGATCGATCTGTCTGTCTCCTCCTGTCGTTTCGTTTGATCTATTCTGTAGTAACTTCGTTCTTGCATTGCTGGGGGGAACATGAAATTTTACAGACGCCACCGTCGGAAACTCATAATCCGTCCGTGTGGAACCCGATCAGACAAGCAAGGCAGCAGATTCGCAAACTCGGGAGACTACAGAGAGGTACCAGGACAAATACTCGTAGCCGGTTACGGCGTGTTTAGTTACCCTAGCTACCCTCGGTTACACGTCAGTTGGCCGGATCGCGCGAGCAGCAGCGGCGCCCGAATAATTGGCGTTCCTCGGTCGATCGCCCCCGAGCGGCCGCTGGTGCTCCCTGCAACGCCATCGCCATGGGCTCGGCCACTCGGGCAGACGGGTCGGCGTGCATGGCGCGCCGATCGTCAAAAGGACTGTTCCCAAACCAAACCAATCCTTACTTCAAAAAAGAAAAAAAAAACTAAACCAATCCAACCGCGACCCTGCAGCTAGCGTCTGCCGGGTGCCGCGCGATTGGCGAGCTGTGCCGTCTCGGCACCGGTTCCCCTGCGACTCCGCGCGGGTGGGCAGGACCAGGGGACGAGGAGGAGTCGTTTTTGACCTTGGTGTCGCGCCAACCGCACCTGATGTTAGGGGCGGAAGCGATCGATCCGAGGTGGGTCGTGCGGCCGCCGGGTCCGGGTGGACCACGGGCGCACGAACGGTGGCACCGCACCGCACGTACGAGTCATGCGGTCAAGCCAACGAGGGGGATCGGGAGTCTCGAGCCGGGACCGTACGCCGCCGATGGTCCCCGACGTGTCGCCGATCACTCGCCCCACGCGAGCGCGCACGCACACGCTCGCTGGTCCGCTACACACGCTGCTGGTGATCACAACTTGCATTGCATTGATTCAGACGCATGCATATGCCTTAGCTACTAGTACACCCCATGGCACCGGTCACGCATGTGGTCGATCTGATGAAGCTGCTGGAGCTACCACTGTTGGGTGCTGAGCGCTGAAGAAGAAAAGGCCCGCCTGTTCCAGCGGGCAGAGTTTCGCGCTGTGACTAGTGGCACCCCTGTCCCGGCCGGGCTTAGCTCCACATGCTAATCTTCTCACCTTTTATCCCTCCCGTCGTCTCATGCATGATCGAGCCCGATCGAGGTGTCGTTTCTGCATGGCTCGGCAAGATCTGCTTGCTGATGCTGCTGACCGGCCGGCCGGCCGTCCGGCCACCTTGCTCAAGCGACGAGAGCCCACAACCAACGACGATTGGCCCACGTTTTAACCTAGCTATATCTACGCGCTGTTGCACTGCAAGATCAGTGTTGATGATCGAGCGAATTGGCCGTGGCACAGCTAGCTGTTCGCTCCAGTAGTAGCGAGTGGCCAGCGTCCCCCTGCCCCCGTTTTGGTTGGGGCGCGGGATGCATGATGCCCGTTTCACTGTCACACGTGTGGTGCCGTACCGAGGTTTACGTCAGGAGCATGCGCGGTCTGACAGATCACGAATTAGGACGGCACAGCGCCGGCATCAAGGACCCGGGGTCAATGTATAAGCACAGTATCAATGTTGCTGTCTGCTGGTAACTAGGACATGTGTTACTAGCAACTGTTTTTGCGTTGCACCCCTTAGTCCATACCTTTTCAGAGCCAATTTTTATGAACCTGAAATAGGCCAAGGAGGCTGCAACTACAACAGTTTTGCTCGAAAAATGCCTTGGGCGATGACTTGGGAATCCGCGATTTTTGCCAATCCTGGACGGGCAGGCGTAACGGTCAGCAACCAACCCCTGCAACGCCGAGCTACTCTTGTATAGCGAGCACCGTTTCTTTTCACCAATGATTGACGACGTTGCTGCTGCAGCGCGCGCACTCCGCACTCGCGACGCCTGGTCCTGACCTGAAACCTGCGGAATCTATCAATCCATCCATGTCCGTCGCAAACACCACCCCCGGACTCCGCAGTGACCGTCCTGCACCGGCCCCCTCTGCCGATGGTCTCGTCCGGTCCGACCCGGCTTTTCCTTCCCTACAGCCCCCTGTCAGCTTTACCACATGCAAACCTAACCAAACCAACCAGGCATAAGCATGCACGCTCGTTTCTTACTGCAGCCACACTGCTTGATCTCAATCATCGATCGGAACTTCTTCTGTTCCTTTCGTTCAGGACTTGCCGAGATTTAACGGCCGGCGAAAATGTTCCCATGGTAAATCAAGGAACGTACATTATCTGGAAGAGGTCAAATTCAAAAGAAGCTAGGGCATTTGCAAGCTGCAATGCTGGTAAATCTGAAGCTCTGATGCAGCTTCATTGATCATGAACGTTGAATTGTTCCTGCAGAGGAACAAGTTACGGCGGTAGATCAGAGGAGACGCATCATGCAGAAAGCATGGTCGTTCAAACCATACAATTTTTACAGTCGCTGATGTACGTACGTGTGTTGATGAGGTCCCCGGCTCGGTGCTCTGATCAGGGCCCCCCCCATCCGACGTGCAGCTTGAACCTTGATCGCCTACCAATTTGACCAAACTCCCAAGAGCACAGCTAGTTCACTGCAGCGGAGCGAAGATCTCTCTCCTCGATCGAGAATATGTTGGACTGTTACCCTCGCTTGTTTCGTTGCATGCCGGGTCTTGGTGGCGGGGGCCGGCGGGCGCAGGCTTTGCCGCGCTCGCAGGCAGCTAGCGCCGAGGACCACGGGGCGCCAGTGCCGCCGCGTACGTGCGTGGGATGGATGGATCGGTGGAGGAGACGAGAGGCAGGCAGGCAGCATGGCCTGGACCGTGGGTGGTGGCGGTTTCTGGTTCTGGAGCACGGCCGCCGTGTCTCCCCTGCCGCGCGCACGCAGTCGCCCGCGCGTCCGTCTCCACGCTGGGGGCTCGTCCCTGCCGCTGCCGCTCGGACCAATCAGCGCGACCGCGCCTCATTGGCCGGGAAGCCGCACCCTGCACCCCCCGGGCGGGGGGGGGGGGGGGGGGGGGGGGGGGCGAGGAGGTAGAGAGAGAGTAGGTGTCGCTGCATGCAGACTTGATTGAGCTCATGTTCAGTTCTTCAGGCAAGAAGCTCATGTAGAGTCTCGGAATCATCCGCTGCCGTCTCCCGTCGTCAGAGACCAGCGAGTTTCCAGATCAGTTACAACCAAGTTGTTCTTCTGTTTCTGTAGCCGTCGACCAAAGATTCAGAAGGCGCACGTATGATCATGGGTTGATACCATTTGAGCTCGAGAGGAGGCCCAGCGCACAACCTCGCGTACCCTCAATAATGGCAAGGACGCAAGGTGAAGAGGCGGCAGAACTTGGTGGTCCAGCTGAGCGACTCGATCGAGTGGGCTTTTGCGATTGCTGCTGCGCTGCGCCCCCACGGGTTGCTTGGTCTTTCTTGCGGGGGAAAGGGAGGCAGCGCCCCCTGCCGAGCACTCAGATCTCCCTCGTCACCCCCCATCATTGTCCACCCGTTTGACCGTTGGTCCCTCTCCTCTCCTCCTCTGCCCGAATGCCCGATTGACCATCCCATGCCACCGTGCACTGCAGTGCAGGCAGCATCTTTCTCCGATTCTCTCTCGCATGCAAACGCTCGATCGCGGCTTGCGGCGGGACCAGGAGCTACTCGACGTTGCACGCATCGGGGCACCGGGGCTACGGGTGCTCCTGGCAGACAGACACGTCGCGATCCCCGTTTGCACGTGCCATGCTAAGACCTACTCCAATAATGCCAAGTCAGCTACATCGTAAGTATGCCATAGCGTATTTTGGGAGATGTGCGAGCTAAGCGCACAACGAAGCGCTAGTAATGTGTGTTTTGTATTGTTCATCGTGTAAAAAACATATATAAGCTAGCTTAGCGCTGCTTCGTTGGAGACGTTCTAATGCGGTGGAAGGATAGGGTCGCCTCGTATTTTAATTGTCCGCGCACTCATTGATGCACCGCTAAATTGCTGGTGTTGAAAAGTCGGTTTGTTTTTTCTTCATCCGAAATGTTTGTTGTGTGGTCAGTGTGGTGGATGAGGCCCATCAGTGGAACGAGATGCAAGGCCCATATGTAATTTCGCTATTACGGGCCTCCCGAGTTAATGAAAAATGTTTTTTTTAATATATGCAAATGTCTCCTTGTCACTCATGATAGGTAATAATTTTATAAATCACCTCATCCCACAATATAAATACTAGGAACTTTTGGAAAGCCTTTTATGCCCGAAAAAATTTGGATAATATTTAAAAGTAGAATACTTTGGTAAATTTTAGTTTTAAGATGTTAAATGGTATATATTTGTTTTTATGCTAAATGGGTTCATCTCCATCTGTTGTATCACCACAAAAAATTTCATAAATTTTGGAGGTAATTTGGATATCATTTTAGTCAAGAAAATAGGGTGGGAGAATTCACGGGTTAGCCTCGGCCAACATAACAACGAAGGCTCGCCGCCGACTGTCGGGGATACATCCCCAGCACCCGCAAGGAAGGAAGAAGTCGGACTCCTACTAGGATTCCCCTGTAATCCAACTAGGACTAGTCCCGTGTACTCCTACTAGGACTCCTCCTTGTAATCCGACTAGTACTCTACCCCCTGGAGTATATAAAGGAGGGCAGGGGTACCTAGCTCGGCAGGACACACAAGAACAACTCCAGTTCACCAAATACAAACCAACACACAGGACGTAGGGTATTACGCGATCTAGCGGCCCGAACCTGTCTAAATCGTGTTCCTTGCGTCACCATTGATTCCTTGATTCTCGACGATCCTTACCGCATAAAAGACCACCTAGGGTACCCCCTAGGCAGGTTGCCGGTCTAAAACACCGACAACTGGCGCGCCAGATAGGGGGACTCGTCGAGTTTCTCAACGCGAACTCAATGGCACGATCGTCATCAAACCCATCTTCGCTATCGAAGCGGGTGCAACCTTCATTTTTGGATCCTGGATCTACATCGCCGATGGCGCCGGATCGTTCCAGCTCTAGATCGTCAACTCCGACGGCGACCTTGGGTTCCACCACGATTCGAACTCGAACTCCGACGGCGACTCCAGGTCCGACTACAACTTGGAGTCCGACGGCGACTCTGGGTCCAACTACGACTCGAAGTCCGACAGTGACTCTGAGTTTGACTACAACTCGAAAGTCCGACTACATCGCAAGCTCGTCGACGACTACGGGCAGCTCGCCGATGATTTCATCGACTATGTCGTAGGCACGCCGACTACTCCAGCCAAGCATGGTCTACACTCAAAACGCATCCTTGTCTCGGGGTCTTGGATAAGTCTGACCCTCCAAGCCGGGGGTCAGGCGATTCGAAGCCTTGCGGCAAGGGGTCAGGCGCATCCGACCCTGGGACCAAGGGTCGGGCGAGGCGGAGTTCCATCCGCAAAGGGTCAGGCGCATCCGACCCTGAGACCAAGGGTCGGGAGAGGCGGAGTTCCATCCTCAAAGGGTCGGGCATGTCCGACCCCGGGACCTTGGGTCGGGCGAGACAGAATGAACTACTCCTCACCCACGTCAAGACAACCACGATCAGCTTGCCGACCACTCCGTCAGCTACGAGCAGCTCGTCGACGACTTCAACTCGTCTCGACTAAAAAATTAGTCGGGGCAACCTTCGCATCATCGACAACTAGTCAGAGTCGCCTCCGACTAGTCGACTTCGTCAACAACCGTCACGGCTTCGTCAACAATCATCCACGAATCAAGCTAAGTCATTTTTGTAAATTATTTTCCGGCTTATTTTCCATTTGCGCGCAACACGCGCTCTATTCGCCGGAAACTCTTGCGCACAACACGCGCCCTACTCGCCGGAGGGCAGCAAACTCATGCACAGTCGCGCAGTCTCTTTCTTGTCGCAGCAGCGACTACTCGAGCAGAACACGCCTTAACTCGTGAAAGCCTCAGGCACATCTGTCACGCCTAAGTCCATACGCATATACGAGACAACGATCTCACACACGCAGTGGCAACGGCTACTCAGAGACTGAGAGCCTAATCGCAACAGGCTAACTACTCGGGAAGAGTATGACTGAAAAAAGAGCTTGACTCGCACAATTGTGCAGTCTCTTTCTTGTCGCAGCAGCGACTCCTCTCACTTTTGTCTTCTCTTAAGGTCACTACTCTTCTCGATCAGAACACGCCTTAACTCGTGAAAGCCTCAGGCGCATCTGTCACGCCTAAGCCCATACGCGTATACGAGACAACAATCTCACACACGCAGTGGCAACGGCTACCCAGAGACTGAGGGCCTAATCGTAACAGGCTAACTACTCGGGAAGAATATGACCGAAATAAGAGCATGACACAACTTTCATACTGATCACTGAATAAATTTTAGCAGTTTCAAAATCCTACAAATATGCTACATAATGTACGCATTTTTTCTTTCAGGTCAAGCTTTGGCGACGACTCTCGTCGCGACGCCCACTAAGCATGCCTCCAACGGTACAGGCTAGTTCCCGAACTCGGGGGCTAAGCACCAATCAGTACTCCTAATATCTCCAGTGGCTCAGCTAGCTCCTAGGCTCAGGGGCTGGACGCCGCAAAACCACTCGACGTGGCTCCAACGACTTACCTGGCGCATAAGCACGGGGGCTGGACGCCGCAAGACTACTCGAATGATGACCTGAGTGAAGATTCAAGATCCTCGGGTTGATTATTAAATCAATCCAAGGCTCGGGGGTTGATAAGCTACACCCAACAATCGAGTTTTTCAAGTCGAAAGAGGAAGATTCAAGATTTTAACCCTCAGCCTGATTCTACGATTCAACCTAAGGCTCAGGGGCTACTCCATATGGAGTGCGACTTTCGTCGCCCTCCATACACGAAGACTACAATATCATGTTGATCAAGACTTTGAGCACACCATAGCCTCATGGCAGCTTTGAGAAGCATTGAAAGATTCAGCCTGACAAAGTACTCGAAGAGCACCAAGACTACTCGGCGAATATCTCAAGACTACTCGAAGACTGCTGCATTCGACTATGAAACGCTCGGGGGCTTGTCGGGGATACATCCCCAGTACCCGCAAGGAAGGAAGCAGTCGGACTCCTACTAGGATTCCCCTGTAATTCGACTAGGACTAGTCCCGTGTACTCCTACTAGGACCCCTCCTTGTAATCCGACTAGTACTCTGCCCCCTGGAGTATATAAAGGAGGGCAGGGGTACCTAGCTCGGCAGGACACACAAGAACAACTCCAGTTCACCAAATACAAACCAACACACAGGACGTAGAGTATTATGGGATCTAGCAGCCCGAACCTGTCTAAATCATGTTCCTTGCGTCACCATTGATTCCTTGATTCTCGACGATCCTTACCGCATAAAATACCACCTAGGGTACCCCCTAGGCGGGTTGCCGGTCTAAAACACCGACACCGACCCCTCTCTTTTTCATAATTTTCCTTCGCTTCCGCCAACTAAACCCTGAGCTGCTCAACCTCGTCAGCGACGGGACTATGAGCATTCCTCCAGTGCAGCACCTGACTCCAGTTCATGCCAGTTAACTAACAGAACAAACTGGTGTGTCAAATAAGCAAGTACAAATTTTTCAATACCAATTGTAAAAAGAGGAAACATCATCTAGTAGGGCTAAGTAAGGAAATTCCTCTTTATTATTATCAAGCGTGATGATTATCTGGTCTACAAGGTTGATTTTGTAAATCAAAGTAGATATGAGCCTATGAGCACTGAGTTGCTGGGCACTAATAAAAATATCAAGAAGAACCAAAGCTGGAGTATATGTCGAATCTGATAAAGAAGAACCAAAGCATCCTCAGGCCGTCTGGTCAGATTCGACAAGGGAAATTTGGCTCCAAGCAAGGTTAAGCTAGGGCTACCCTTCTACTCCAAGGTATCCAATCGGATCGGATCCCATGTCGAACACAAACGCCCAATCCGACAACTTGTGTGTTGCTGACATTATAATGAGCGAGTTGCTTGTGAACGTTTGAGTAATAAAGTCCCAGTAATTCTATCAAAAAAATGAAATTAGTCGTCAGCTTTCGATTGATGCTGGATCAATCGCGTCGAGGCACTCACCTTCAACCCCAAGGGCCATGGCGTCGTCAGGCGTCTGTCCGCGGACGTGGCACCGGAGGCCATGTACCGCTTCGATTCCAGCACGCCGGCATGTGACAACAGCATCCCGGTGGCGGCAGCGACACCGTCGCCAGTGTTAGCGGCAGAGAGCTCGTGAAGAAGAAGTGGTGGACAGGATAATATGGCAACCTGACATGTGACCCCACTTCTATGGTGCGTGCGCAAATTGAACAGGATCGAGGCGGCTGGTGGGAACAGAATCAAGGCGGCGGAGGATTCAAAGTCCTCGCGCCCTCGCCGAGATCTGCGTCATGAAAAGGGTCGGGAACACAGTGGCTAAGGAGGGCAAGTCCAAGCCGGTGGTGGAAGTCTTGAAGAAGTGGATCAAGGTGCGGGCCTCGTACATCAAGAAGCTGCTGATTGGTCCCCCATGTATGCTCATGCATCCTCTCTCTAAGGGTTACTTCCAGAGGAATCCTCACTCCCGAGAGTCTGCTCTATCCTCCGCGTTGGAGGTCCTAGCTAGGATCGATGAGGATGACAACATTGTTGGATATATAAGCACTTTTAGTTTTAATTTAATCCAGAAATAAATCATGAATATGATGAACAGATAGCAGATTAAACTAGACATGTCTACGCAAGATCTAGACAAGTCTATCATTGCAAATAGAATCACACATTCTACCATACTATCCAGTGCTATCAGACTGCAACAGATCATAATAGATAGTATGAAAGACATAACTTGAGATAAGAGATCGTACGTTTCTTTCTTGATGAAGACCGACTCCTGGACGACTACTGGGTACAGCAGGCGACAACGATCAGCAGCCTGACGTTGTTCGCGACGGCGAGTGACACCCGAGTGACGAAGAGGTAGACGAGCCGTGGTGAAGGGGTCGATGAAGAACTTGACGAAGCGGAGGAAGCGATCGAGCAGTCGCGCAAAGCGCTTCCCAAAAACCTTATTCGCCCTCTCCCGGTGCAGGATCGCTGAAGACGACAGTTCCGAAGACCTGTTCTCCCAATCGCCAGTGCACGCCAACAATCGGGATGGAGTAGACTACGGTGGCGGCGCAGCAGCGAGAGGAGGCAAAAACCCTAGCTCGAATAGATCTGTTTTTGGTAGAGGCCGGTAGGTCGCATATATAGGAGAGCCCACGATTCTCACTTCTCACGTCGCGATCGTGATCTAAACCGGTTAGGATTCCATATATCTCGTTGACTTAAAGACCAAGTAACCAAAAAATAAAACGGCAAAAGGAAACAACACCCCCGCAAGGCAAGGGGCCGAATTTCGGCGGACCATTCACGCAGGTGCCACGCGCTCACGCCCTTCGCCTTGCCCACACGCATGTGGAGCTCTCTGTCTCTCCCCACACACATAGCTTGGAGGAGTGGAGACAACTTCCATATTTAAGTTGATCATCCCTCCCCTCCATTAGCAATGTGGGATTAAAGACTTGCACCACTCCACCTCTTGCCCACATGGGCCTTTGAGATTTATTTGAAATTCTGAAATTACTATGGGCGAGACCCATTATTTCAACAAACATTCTGTTTCAGTTCTTCGAGAAGGGATACGCCATGATTGAGCTGCAGGTTGATTATGTCTACAAGAAGTGACAGGGTGCAGGGTAGAGTATATTGTTCGGAAAAGTAGTAGTAATGTAGTTACTTGGTGATTAACTTTCTGCTATGTCGTTTATTTACCCGCAAGCTGTACTGTGAGCTTTAATCTTATCGTGTAATGTACCTATGGGGTTGGACCGGGCAATCCAATATGATATTATGGTGCTATCGAATCGTTTTAAGTGAGTCGAATGTTTCTGCCAACTCGTTCTTGTTTGTTCTGTTTTTGTGTTTGCAATGTTCATCTGTTTTAAGGGCATTGCTATCACTGCTATAAATTTAGATTCAAGAATTGAAAAGATATCAGAAATTGCTAGTTTTTCAGAATTTTCTGTGTTAGCTAACGTGTTCAGTTTATGTTATGTAAAATACATAGTTGATTGTGCTTTGATTTTTACTACCAACTGATTGCTAAGAGCTAGGGATGCAAGTGGGTGGAATTTGGGATGCAGGTGGGAAGAAGCTTGAGAAGGTGATAGTGGTGGAACGAGGGTGCCTGGAACATCAAAGAAAGCGGTGGCCGCATGATCGACCAGAATGATGGTCTCCCAAAAACATGTCAGCCTCCCACTCTTTTTCCCGTCTCGTACCGAGCCATCTCAAAAAAAAAAAGATCAGCCTTTTGCAGAATTTTTTAGGGTTCTATTTATTGAAGCGATGAATTGATTGGGATTTCTCTGGTACATTTGTTGGATTGAATTGAATTCCAGCTTTCTCGTGCAGAGGAAAAATTTAGCCACTAGTAGTTTATTGGTTGGAGGCAGTTTGGATCATGTCAGAATAGCAAGCTATGATACGCTCTGGCTTAGAAAAACTAATGCATTTAATTCAGCTCAATTACTGGTATGGGAGTTGAATGAAGTGAAGTCTGTTCACTCTGGGGAATCAGCTGAACTGCATATTGTTTTGCTATGGGAGTTACAGGACAGAAGTGCACATTGCTGGAATAGCTATGCATCACATATTTACATGATATCAACTGAAGTGAGTGGATAGCATCCTGATTTTCCTGTCCCTTTTCTGATTAATCTCAACCCCGATGTGTCCTGAGTTTGATATTGTTTTAGCCTGAATGTTCTGATTGTTGCTCTGCATCTCTGTCTAAACACTATATTGACAGAATACACTATTGTTTTAGTCAATCAGAATACACTATTGTTTTAGCCTGAGTAGTAGCACACTAGATCTAGGAGATGCAAACCAACACAAAGCTGTGAGAATTCAGCAATTTCAAGTATTGACAGAAGAACTACATGTGCAGACAAACTCGGATGCCTTCCTCTTACAGGACCTTCTCTTTGCCTTTTTTTAGTGAAATTAGTACAACAACCTGTAAGAAAACAAAATGTAAGAGGGATGTTTAGTTGTCCTTGGTGTTTCAAGCAATGGAGCAGAGTGATACCTTGCTGTTTGTTTTTCACTGGTCTCTCCAAGTACCTGTGCGAGAACGAGGTATTTAGAAAGTTTAAATATTCAGGTTTACTTACATGACATACATAATCAGCTAAACGTGTTCAGATAACACACACAAGGCAAAGAATTAACATTATGCTTCATCATCGTGACTGAACATTTAGAATGCAGGAAAATAGACAGACTGCACTTTATGTGGGACTTGTTCTCAATGAATAAGTTCCTGAATTATAAAAAGAAGGCATGCTTATTGCTGTCATCCGGCTTACATAGTTGACACAATCAGAGGGCAGGATATCTTTGTGATATATTCCCTCCGTCCCAAATTACTATTCGTATCTAGACATAGCATATATCTAGATGCATAGCAAAGTCTATATATCTAGAAAAGCCAAAACGAATAGTAATTTGGGACGGAGGAATATATGGGAAAGAAATTAGACTAGTGCCAAATCCCACATACATAATCCTGACGAAGAATAAGCTAGGCCCCTTGTTGGACATAAACAACAAGTTTAGGATGCGCCTCTTGTCTGAATTGCAGAGTCAGAGTCTTCATTAATTTGGGTCGTTATATTCCAGAGTTATTAGAGGATGTGATCGGTTAGATTTTCTCCCTTCCTGAGGTTTAGCACTTCGATGAATAATCTGTGCATTTCCTTCCTGACGTTGCGAGGCTGGTAGGCTGCCAATGCAGCACAACACTACCTGGAAATTGGGCGTGCTAGCTTTCAGACTTCTTGCGATGAATGTAGTTCGGACACAGATCTTGTTCCCAGATAGATAGGAATGCAGATATTGTACTGTTCTAAGCCATGCCATTGGTTCGAGCAGAATGCTGTGGAGACAGTCTACAATATTTTTTAGTCGCTCAAAAGGTTACAGGAACCTACAGCCTACAGAACAATCGTGTTGGTGCTTAATTGTTAGCTTTGAGGTTCCCTTTCTCACATCGTAGAAAGACTTCTTAGTCTATACCATGCCTATACTCCAGCGATTTATATTTTTTAATACAGCATTGTCTTTACAAGCAGATTAGCAGATTCATCATCATTTGCCATCATGCTGCTTGACTGACGGATCTAGGAGGGTAGTCGGCGTTTGGACGGGAGTATGGGCTGTATGGACTGCTTACCGGCCCGAGAACTGGCCCAAACCAACAGAGTGGCCTGGCCTGATTTTTCTTTCCAGTGGCCGCGCCGCGGTGTGGCCCGGCCTTCTTGCTCGACACGAAAGCCTTCCAGCTCATCAAGCCCGGCAACCGCTCCTGTCCGCCCCGGGCTACAACTACAAGAATCGAAAGGGGATCTCGCAAGTTCGCAACGCCCAACGGCTTCCTTTTCCCGCCGTTTCCCTTCCTCTTCCGCCCCCATACACCGACCGCCCCAGCCGCCCTAGTAATCACCCCTTCGCGCCCTACACTCTCGTGTACAGCACCCATGGCTGCACGGCGGTCCTGGGCGGACCTCCCCGCCGATCTCATCGTCGAGATCGCCCGTCACGTGCCGTGCCTCGAAGACCGCGTCTAAGGATGGCAACGGGGCGGGTTCGGTTCGGGTGGAGTCTCTGGGCATCCAAAACCGAAACCCGAACCTAAAACCCGAATCCGCCCCGAACACCGTTTCGGGTGAAAATCCATCCTCGAAACCCAAACCCGCGGATACCTGAAACCTAACGGATTAACCGAAACTCGAGAATACACATTGCTCGCAAAACCTATAGATCAAATTCAAAAGGAAAATCTGTTACTCTCCTCCCCGAGCCGTAGCCTCCTCCTCTTCCCTCAAGAACTGTACCACCACGCCATCACCATTGATTGAACAGGGAGAGGCAAGGAAGGGGTCTGCGCTCGCCGGCGGGGAAGAGGGGACGCAGGAGGGCGGCGGGGCAGAGCGGGCGAGGTAGAGGAGCCGGCAGGCGGCGGGCAGGGCGGCAGAGGAGTGGGCGGTGGAGGAGCAGGAGGCGGGCACGGCTAGGTGCGGCGTGCGGGAGTCGGAGTCGCGGCCTCGACGCCTCGTGGGAGTGCGGGACGGCGGTAGGGTGCTTGGGTGCGGACCGTGCGTGCGGGAGTCGGAGTCGGAGCGTGTTATATACCTAGGATTGCTAGTGGACTTTTAGTGGGCCGAATGGTTTCGTAATCTCGATGGAGCTCCATGAGTGTATTTAAAAATCTACCCCAAACTTGCACATTTCGGAAATCTGAACCCGAAAAACCGTGGACGAAATCTAAGAAGCAAAACCGAAACCCGCGGATATCCGCCCCGAAACCGATCCGCTGCCATCTTAACCGCGTCCGCGCAGCCAGGGCGTGCCGCACCTGGCTCCGAGGCGTGCTGACGCACCCGTGCCCGCTCCAGCTCCCGTGGCTCCTCCTCCCGTACCAGAACGCCGCCGCTCTCCCGCCCTACGCCACCCGCAGGGCGTCCTTCTTCTGCGTCCTCTGCAACCACGCGCACCGCGTCGCCGTCCCGCACTACACGGAGGGCGCACGCTTCTTCGGCGCGTACCCCGGTGGCTGGCTTTTTCTCGCCTACGGCCAGAGCTGCGGGCACGGGCTGATCAACCTCCGCACCCACGAGAGCCTCTACCTCCCCGACGACATCATCATAGGGGCAGGGGACGGATTGGCGTGGCAACATCCCATGTTCATCCGCACCGCCACCCTTCTGCCCCGCCGGCCACGCTCGAGGGATGCGTCGCCGCCGCCATCATCACGGTTCTTACTCCGGAGTATTTCTTCGGTGCGTCGCATGTTACGCTCTGGCGCATGGGGAGCTATCTGGCCTCCGCCTCCTGCACGTTCGAGTTGGACGCCGAGGACGTCACATACCACAACGGCGCCTTCCATTTCCTCACCCGGCTAGGGAATCTGCTCCTGTGTACGCCAGAATTCCAAAATGAATCGCCCCTGGGACGACTGCAAGTGCGGGGGGAATTCCGGGAGATGCTGGGCCGTGTGCTGAACGCCGGCGCTCGCTACCTCGTCGAGTGCCGCGGCGAGCTTCTGAAGTTCTTGCGAGTTCAGCCTCATCAAGAGGTGACGTGGTCGTTCAGGGTGTTCCGGATGACGCAGGAGCAGGTACCGGACGCCGACGGTATCGACGCCGACCATGCTCGCTACGGTTGGACCGAGCTGCCCGCGCTGGATGGCCGGATGCTGTTCGTGGGGCGCGGCTGCTCCAGATCCTTCGTGGCGGCTCATTTCCCCGGATCTCAGGAAGGCGTCTACTTCTTGGATGACGGGAGTTTCCACGCGGCACCGATGATATGCGTCGGAGACGGGCCCCGGCAGTAGGCTGCTGCAACAACGGGGTCTGGTCCGGGCCGCCTGACCATACCCGCCACTGGTTCCCGTTACAACGCCCATCGACCTACTCGTCTCCGGTATGATCCCACTTCTGAAACAGAAAAGTTTTCTACAGTTGTTTGTTCAATTGCTGTATCATGTCAGCATTTCTGGGATACTCTTGTCAGATAATTGATAACGCAGTTCTAAGACTGGGTGCAGCGTGCTTTTGTTTGGCTAGCTGACACTTATATTGCTCCCTTTTACATTGTTCTTAATCTTGCAGCTATTGATGATGCTGTATCTGTCTTGCTGACATACAGTTGTTTCTTATGAAATCTTCTGTCTAGTAAAATGGGACTACTTATCACGGTATTCATGCTCTGCATTTCCATTTTCGCTTGCCCTTTCTGAACTCGTGAGGGCGGCTAATTTACTTTCTTGTAAATTCTAGTACCTGCTAGTTTTCATCAGCTCAATGCAGAAATGTCAGTCGTTTATAATGTTTGTGTATGAAGCAATAAAAAGTTCAGTTTGAAATTTTGAATATGTATGTGTGTGTTGGTGACCAGATTTCTCCTTATGCTTGCATGATGAATTTGTCTGATTCAGTATCCTTAGCTTGGAACTAGATGAACACTCTGATTCATTAGCATGTGCTACTATGAAAATTATTAATTCTCCAGTTTCTCATTTAATAAAATTAGTTCCGAGGCTTTAAGCAGAAGGGTTAGCTGATTGACAACTCATTTTCTAGTCTTCCCAATTATCAAAATGACATGTCAGACTTCTTTGATCCTACTCATTTTACAATGGATACGTGTCAGCTGTGTCCGCACAATGTAGGTTGTCCTCATTTGTATCTGAAAACTGTTTCTGTCCCTTATGATTGGTCAAAAGGGGAACTCATAGGATGCTAGTACTTTGTAAAATTATTCCCGTAGTATTTTTCTCTTTATGAGGATATCATATGGTCCAGTCCAGGCTCTATGAATTTAATCGCTCTGCCTTAATTTAGAGCTAACTTCACAACGTGGAATGCTAGATTCAGAATGTGGAACGCTCAACACTTTCGAATTGGTAGACAGTGTGACTGATGCATGAAATCAGTATCTGAGCTTGCTAGACTCACCAGTATAGCGATTTTATTTTTTGAGTAGTACCTCAATGGGATGTTAACTTGCATGAA
>NC_028453.1:30262995-30362107 GCF_000263155.2 Setaria italica
ATGTGTGTAGGAGAAAAATGAAAATCCCAGTCCTTGGGCCAGTTTGTCACCCTAATAGAAGAGTAGTTTTATTATTCCCCCTCTAGAGAAGGAGAATGCCATGGGGGTTGACACATTTTTATTTTCTCAAGAGGGGGGGTCTTTACACCACCCCCCCCCCCCCCCCCCCCCCCCCCCGCGCCCCCCTGTTCATTTGGTTCTGATTGATGACTGCTAGTTTAGCATGCGGACGCTTATCGTTACTGAAGTACTACTCTACAGGGGCTTTGAGGCTCTAATCTGAATTGAAGTATCTTCATTAACTGGCATGGTTACTCGTTTTTCCTGTTCGAAATGCTATGAAAGTTTTTTTTGTTTACTCTGACTGGATTGACTATTACTTGATAAATCCTGTGATATTTTGCTCTTTCAGTGGAAACCATCTTATCCAGGCTACCAGGCAACTGTGCCTGAACCTAGTCCACGCACATTGATTTAGTGCAGCCTGCTAGGTTCACATTGTGGAGTGTTCAGCATTATTGGATTGGTTTACAATTTCTGTTTTAGAATTGGGAACATGCAGAATTTGTGAAGATCCACGGGATGAGCTTATGAGCTTGCAATACTTTCTTGTACCCCATTGGATTTAATGAACTAGAATGCACAATGCAGTAATGGGTTGCTTGTGTTCATGCCATGAAAATGCATAAAATGGAACTTGGATATTCTTGATAGTACATAATTAGAAATCTTGTGAGAACAAGGCAGAGGCCTGAACAAATCTTGCCATTTGTGTGCATTATGCACGAAGCAAGGCGGTGCTATCATTATTGAGATTCCAGAGACCGGGTCATTACAGAATGCCGATTCTGGAATCAAGTCGAGCTGCTGACTGATCATAGATGAACCTACTGATTCATGTACAAAAGGGGTTCATACTTATCTTAATATCTTCTGAGGCTAATATATAGCATTGTGAAATGTGAACTACCACACTACAAGCTAGATGCTGACTGGGTGATCAAGATGATCGCTGCAGCTGGTGGATGAAATTGCAGAAAGCTCCAGCTTCCCCGTCCACTCCTCCCCTGGTTTCAGCGTGATTGCTCTCTCCACTGCGGCTGCATCAACGCAAAGCATCTACTTGTACTCCTCATCACCAAAGTCCACCATAGTCTTTGATTTCTTTTCCCACGGATTCCACACAACTGACAGGGATACAGTGGTTACAATGAGAAATCAGTCACACCGTTAACGGTTGATTTTCTAGTAGGTGGCAAGGGGCAACATATCTTACCAACGTCAGGAAGTCCTTCCTTTTTTATGACAAATGAGTGTTTCTTCTCATGGTCAAGAACTGCTACTACATTTGGGGAGCTAACGTAGACTCGTCGACCTGTATAGCAATTGAACAAAGACAATGTGTCAGCACTAACTCCTAGAAATCTTTAGCACCTAAGACATTACAAAATTCCAGTAGAAACGGCAACTATAGGCCAAAATCTTCTACAGCTATGCTTCCATATCCAGCAATTTACTTGCAAGACGCAAGTTTCCGCTAGTTTGAGCAGATTAAATAGTTTTTTTTCGAAATGGGAGATTTAAATAGTTGTGTATCATCAATTCATCTTTTAAAGTATCAGGAAAAAAATTCACCTCTGACTCAAAAACAATCACAGCCATTTGTTTAATTCTTCCATTACCTTTTTCTCTGTGTTACTTCTGTTACCTAATAGGTGTTAACTTTCCAGGTTGACAAGTTTTATGGAAGAAATCATTGTAGATCAACATTTGTGTGAGGATGAACCTGGGCATGCAGAGGTGTACTTGCCCGACTACAAGGGCAAGTGGAAGGCTCATTCGATTGACATCAGGTACATTTACATCTTTTAATTCTGAAAATCGATGTCAACTTGAGGGTAGACCTTGCTTCATGATTCATAATCTGAAATGGGATAGGCACTATCTATATATGATTTCCTTTGCATCAATGGGGTTTACTTTCCTTCCTCCTTTTAATTCAGCTCTGTCTTTGAACTGATTTTTTATTCTTGATCGAAATTAACTGATAGACATATCCTCTGTGTGGCCATCACTGAAAGTTGACTAGGATAGTACATAACCTTCTGCTTCCCTTTTTCCAAGCTTGTGGATAGTAGTAGCATGGTGTTTAGGCAACCTGTGTAAATTCCATTCACTGTTGAGAATATTCTTTGGTTAGTTGTTTGGTCAGCAACATATAAAATGGATAAGCTGCAAATTCTAGGATTCAGCCCTAGGTTTTCACCTTTAAGATTGCTATCTGATTAATTGATTCATCTCAATCAGTTTAACTTATTCTGTTGCTATTTTAACAAACAGGGTCAGAGCAGGTCAGAGCTGCAGCTCCAAGAGATGCAGTCATAAACAGTGATGGGTTGAATTCGTTCCCTGGGGTTTGGAGTGTTAAAAGATAAAATCGCGTAGTATCAGGAGACTTTTTATAATGGATCAAGGGTAAACTTTCAGATATTTCTCGGACTAATTAATGGGCGGACAGAATCTTCAAGACTGATAGCTGAAACTCTGCTTTTACTGCTCTGCGTTTACTGCAGGTTTGGGGCAACTGGAAAAGCGTTGGCAAAAATTGTGTCAGTTAGAATAGGTGGTAGCTTTCTTGGGCCTCTATTGCATACTGCACCCCTAGAAACTTCTATGCATTCTGCACTGACATGCCTAGAAAATATTGTTGATTTTCCTATCCAGAAGCAGTAGAATGTGCAAAAGACGGCAGTTGAGATTAAATCTGCGGTGATGTGTGTGGTCCTATTGTTGTAAAATTGTTTTTTTCCATTTTCCATGTGATATGCATCTGCTGCTTAGTGCTTATATTTGATTGTTGACACGATAGGGCGCGCAACGCTGATGTCGCGCACTCGAGCTCAACCTCGACCGCTGATGCGTTTCACTGACTCACTGTACTCAATAACTCGAAAGCAGAACGTCGATGTGCGCGACGGAATTGAACTGGCAGTCGTTTCAGGGAGCTTCAGAGGTTTGCTGCGGTGATAAACCCTTGCCAAGCTACAATCAACTTTTGAAAGCGTTTCATTCGATTAACTCAGGTTCCTTTGCCAGATTCCGTTTTCAAACAAATCATTTAGAAATTACGTTAACATTGTTTAAAAGCTTATGACCGGTGAGTTATTCTAAGTTGCGTGTCCTTCGGTTCAATGAATCTTTTGTTATACTGAAAGTGTCATGCAGAGACGCTTTTGAAATGAAAAAAACAGGCAACTTGTTTGTGTGGTGAGTTACTAATGAAGCATCTCCACGAGTAAGAAGGCGCTATCAGCGAAACTCCCAGAAACATCGATCTTGGCCTCCTATGAATCAGAAGAACAGCTAAGCAAGTTAATCCGGGATTATGAAGGCCATGAACGCAAATCAACCAACTTTGTTTGTTGCAAAACAGATCCGTCAAACTAGCTGTAAGAGCAGCAATTGTGACAATCTAATCTAATAAGTTTAACGTTAGAAAGGACATAATGATATGATAACCAGTACGAAAACTACCCATCAAGCTTAACATGGTGCTGCATCCTGAGTGCTCATCCAAATCAAATTAGCTGAGGAATACTTCGAAGCAGGCACTAGACTTATAGTCCTTGCTGATTCGCTGTTTGTCCCAAAATGACATATTTCAAATTCCAAATAAAATTGAAAACTGTAGTTCGAATAACTAGCAAAAGAGAGAGTTTAGTCAATATATTGAATTCAAGATGATCTCGAGATAAATAAATCCTGTTGAGATAGGTACCTCTCTAAAAGAAGTATATGCTCATACAATGTGCTTTTCCTCTTCAGCTGTTACTGCTTTAAATTGTACCATACAACTAACCATAAAGCTTAAAAGTAACGTACTATTTTTACATTTTTAGGTACGCTAATGAGATAGTCATACTGACATGTTGAAGATTGCTAATATCAAATGGACAAATAATTCCTATTGAAAAATATCCAGCATATGAGTAAGGCAGTCTGTAATTTCAGTGAAGTTGCGTACGTTTTCAAGTTGGGTTTAAATGTTTATTAATAACTATCTCTTGGTTGTTCCCTAGCTGGATAGCTCAAGATGGCGCCGCAACGCCGCGCCCCGCCCAAGGTTTTCTAGTTTATAGGAGAAATCAAGCCCCGTCCGTCCGTCCGATCCGTGATCGCTGCATCGGACGATGCTTAACTGCGGGGCGTCGGCGTCGCACCGGGAAGCGGCCCATTGGGCGCGCCGGCGGCGAATGCAGCACACGGGCCTCTACAGGACAACTCTTTTCGGGCGAGCTGGCGGCGTATGCAGCCCAATGGGTTACGGGGACCCCAACTCAAAATTACGCCGAAAGATAGCGCCGGTAGTTTTCAAGTTCAGTTAGCAGCATAGTATTATGTTAATCATCGGAGAGTTTTCAAGTTCAGGTAAGGACGCGGGTGGAGCGCGCGAGGTCGTTTGTATCCCTCCCTACTTGTACGCGCTCATTGCTACACCTCCGACTGATTATCTCGCTTACAGTGGGGCAGAGGAGCGCAGGGGCCCACCTGTCTTTGGCTCCTCGGTTTTAACCTCCAGAGCGAGCCAGCGAGGCGTCCGCTGGAGCACCGCAGACGAGAGTGGCTGCGGCCGAATTTACTCCGACAGCAGGATGCCAGCACGACGCACTGATATGTGATATCCTATTCCTTGGAGTAAATTCTCCGTTCTCTCCTCAGTAAAATCTGCGTCGTGGGGTGATCCACTGGTATCTCCGTGGATGCTGGCTGGCCTCCGGGCTGGCGCGGGCTCTCTGCCTCCATCACCGGCGGAGTAATGGCGCCAAGCCGATCGCCACCAACCATGACACCGGCGTAACACCGCGTCACGGCGTCAGTAAATGGCGCTCGTAGTACGTGCACCTACGTGTTCCCGATCGATGGGAGTCACTGGCACAGTACACGGATGAAGATTGAAGAGGCTAGCCACGCTCGCTCGCGTTGCGTTGATGGGTGTAGGCCATTGACTTTCTGGTGTTCTCCTGGTTGGATTTCCCTGATTTATCGGCGTTGTAAACAGTAGCATCAGTGGTAACTGTTTCAACGGGGAAATCACATTTTTGGCTTATGAGAAGGCACCGGGAATAAGGCTTCAGAATTAAGAGCGGTGAACCTGTGGTTACACTCTCTACCTCTTTTATGTAGTTGTAGGCCATGCCGTATGCTTCTGATGCTCCTAAACTAGTGAAAAGGCAGGCATGCATCTGATAGTCAATTTGGCTGGCATTTTCTTTGTTAAAATGGTACAACAATGGTTGTTAAAATGGTACAACACATGGTTCTTAGTACTCCCTCCGTTTTTTTTACGAGACATGATATAACTTGACACGGTCTTCCAAATTACACTTTGACCATTCATTACAAAAATGGACATGATATTATATTATTTATATTTATAAATTTATAAGTATTGTAGAGTATATTTGATTATAAAACCAACCACGTAAGGTTTACATTACAAAATAAAAATTGATAGTTAAATTATTGATCAAAGATTGTAAAGTTTAAATCTTGATCAAATAAAAACGGAGGGAGTAGGATATAATAGTGCCCTTGTTTTTCTGTCGAAAAGTGTTGGTAACGCTACTATTTTATCTCTGATTTTCCGTGTATAGTTTAGATTAAACACAGATACATATGCATGCACATGAGCCGCAGATGAAGCCAATGATTCCGTAACCAGTTGTTTCAGTTCCAGAAACAATTGCTCATGATCTACATCCTTTATGACGAGGGTGAACCGAGCGATAGTTCCATGGTGGGGTGCTCCCGTCGTGGACGCCACCTGCCCGGGCTTGAATTCGATGAGCTGCATACGCAGCCAGGGTTCGGGGACAAGGTCACGACAAAAAGCCACTCACGGTTCCTCTTCATGAAAAATCATGAGGCGGTCTTACTCCACCGGCCATATTTTTTCCCCTCTAACAAGGAAGAGTTTCGGCATTGTCAAGTACGACATCTACATCTAGAGCCCAAGTTAGTTGGATGGCGTCATAACTCCCAAGTTAGTTGGATGACGTTATAACTCCTTATGTGTTGACAAGCATTCATTTTGTAGGGGAACCTTTAAAAACAATCTCACAAATAACAGGGCGATTTGCAATTTGCCTGGCTGAAATGTTCTCAGTGCAGCTGCAGATTACCGCATGCATCCTCGCAGGACATGAACGCGGCAGACGTTTTCACTTTAGGTCCTGTATGGATGCACCCATAGCTGGCTAAAATTTAGAAAGCTAGAGGTATTTGGATCCACTAGCTAAATGATAGTTGAAGAGGCATTTATCTACCCTATCCCTTCCTCCCACTTTACTAACTTTTTTCGAGGAATGTGGAGGGGTAATTTGATCTTTTACAAGTTTAGCTAGGCTAGAATTTGTAGTCAGCTAAACTTTAGCTGAGTCATATTTGGATCATAGTAACTAAATTTAACAAGCAGAAATTTAGATGGTAAACAAAGCGGCGAGGTCGGCAGGTCCTGCACGAGTAAAACTGCCGATGAAATAGGATATGTTGGGTGCTAGTACATGCTAGCCTACACAATATGCATACTAGTATACCTCCAATTAAGATGGTTTCCATAGCACTAATTATATTATCATATAGGAATTTTAGCTTATGCGGTACTATATTAAATAAGAGGGAGAATGGAGAGAGTAAGAAAACTGAGTCTCATGCAAGATCCATTGTCCACACGAGAATCTATGCCTAAATTTTGTATTAGGAGAAGATGGTGTCTTCATAATTAACGAGGAACAAATATGATTGGTTGACAGGAAAGAGGATAAATTTATTAAGGACCCACACCAAGAAATCATGGGTTGTAGGGTGTAATTTCCGAAATAGTGCCTTGTACACACCACCTATGAACACTATGGGTTAGAACTGCTCTAAGCATACGATGGTGTAGCCGTGGTGTTGTTAACTCCAAGGTAAAAAAAAAAAACTCGAACACAAACAAAAGCAAGGCAAAGAGCAAAACAAGCAAACAAAGAAGCACCAAACAAAAAGAAAGATCCTGGTGGTGGCACCGAGAGGAAAAAGCAAGGGAGGAATTTTGGTGGAAGAATCAATGGAATTAGGATGAGGAAAATATGGATTTATGGAGTATCGAAATTTTCTTAGGTTTATTGGATTAATTCTAGTTTTCAGAATTTATGGAACATGAAAAGAAGTGCAAAATGCCAGTATAGGATCTCTATCATTTTTAGCAGTAGTCTGGGAATTGTTTTAACTGAGTGGGAAAATAAGATTTGACTGTACACTGACCAGGGTACCCGTAGCGTTGTAACGACGGCCCTGTTCGCTTCAGCTTATTCAGCCGGCTTATCAGCCACCAAACAGTATTTTCCTCTCACAACAAATCAGCCGTTTCAACTTTTCAGCCGGCTTATAAGCTGAAGCGAACAGCCCGACGTTTGTTGAAAACCCGTGGGTCCTCCGGTCAAGAGTCATCAACTCATCATTGACCGCTACTCTGCTGACCGCTACCGACATGTAGGCCCGCAAAGAGGACGTGGTACAAGTCACGATTTTTCCTGCGTGGTGCCTTCGTGGCTACTTAAGTTGACGTGTCTCCCTCCTATTGGCCGGAACGACGTGGCCGGCTGTCGGCGCTGCGCTGACTCGGCCGGGAGGACGGCGTTAATTGCTCTGACGTATGGACCCACCTCTCAACGAGACTGGGGGGAGACGGGAACCAACGGCCTCAGGTCGGTAGATGTCAGCCGTTCGTTGTCGATCAAACGGTCTCCATCGCGTCTTCTACCTCCGGTTTCTGCTGCGACGTGCTTTGCCGTCGCGGGGAGCAAGGAGAGGGGGGCAGGGAGGTCATGACCGGGGATTGGAGCGTGGCGAGGTGAACTTGCCCTTGCATCCCGCCTGTGATTCGCCGGCAGAGAAGAGAGAGATGAGGGAGCGAGCTCGGGGCGGTGAAGAGAGGGCTGGAGCCCGAGCTCGAGGGGCGAGGAGCGACGGCGGGGCTAGCCTGCTATTTATAGCCGAGCGTGGTCGATGGAGCTTAGGAAGGCAGTGGCGGCCGGAGATTTTTGCCAGCATGCCGGCGTGGACAGCGGGGCCCGAGCTGAGCTCGACGAGACGGGCGGTGGATAAATCCGGCCGGCCGGTATGAGTGGCGGGCCATCGATGGGACGAGGCGAAGCCGATGGGATGGGGACGCGTCGGGAGGAAGACGACGCCGACTACGCGAGGTCGGGGTGAATCTGACGACACGGGCCCGCCTGTCAGAGATTAAACGCGTGTCCGCGGACGTGGTGGCGACGCGTAATGGGAGCCTGGCTGTCGTGGGCCTATCTCGCGGACTGGGGTGACACTCGAAAAAGAATTGGAGGAGGCCTGCTTCAGAGAGAGGGAAGGTGAGGGATGGGCCGATCCGGGCCAAAAAGGAGATGGGAAGAGATTGGGTCCAGACAAAGGGTTTAAACATTTTAGGAAGGATTCAAACCAAAGATTCGAAATCGAAACAAGGATTTGGTTCCACATGGTTCAACGAAAAACCAAAACACTCAAATAAATGTATATGGTGAATTCTTTTATCCAGGTTTTCTAAAAATATTTTAGAAAAAATATTGCGCACAAAACAAACAAGCCAAATTTAGAAAATTTTGAACAGTTCAAATTTTTAGAGTCTTTTTAGAATGAGGCAAAACACAAGATTATTGGAAACATAATAATGCCTGAGAAACCTAAAGTTTAAAAACTGATGCTGTTACTGATCCATAATCAGGCAAAGACAGGCCCAGGTTCGTTTGATAAGCCTTTTGGCGCAACATGTAACAACACGTTCCTGGTACAACATGTCCGGGAACCTGCCGGACATGAGCCGCCTTACCAACCTCCAGGTGATGGTGATCGACGTCGGCGGCTACTCGCTCGGACCAGCATCTGCCAAACTCGGGAGGAAGACGGTCATCGACTCACCGTGGTGCTGAGCCGGAACAGGTTCGAATGTTCGATCGGCGGCGGCCTCCCGGCAGCGGTGGGGCGCTGCTGTCCCCACTGTCCATCCGGTACCTGGGCATCGCCGGGAACAGGTTTGCCGGCACGCCGTAGAGGCGTCGTCGACAAGGCACCGTGCGGCGACAACCGTCGGTTGGTCGATCTGTTGTTGAGTCTCCTCATTGGGAGCATGCCAACCTGCTTGAGGTCGTCACCGGACAGGAAGCCGGACACGGTGGTAATCGTCTCGACCAACTGCTTGGACTACAGCGATGGTTTACAACACCCGTCACCATGCTTCAGAACCAAGCCTTGGCCGCGGGGACAGTGCTCGGCAAGAAGAGGAAGAACATTGCAAGCCAGGCAGGCTTCGTCGCCGGCATTGCAACCCAGTTGTACATCGTGTTCGAGTACGTGCAAAATAGGAACAGGGACACCAGGATCTCGCGTAAGTTCTTTTCCTCTTTGCAACGGTTTCACTTAACTCTGACAATTCAGTCACTCAATGTTATGATGCTTTCTGAACTCAACTTCACCAGAAGGAACTGAAGGGTGCAGGCTTACCTGTCACAAAGGATGTATCAGCTACCATCGGCATTGCCAGGGGTATCCAGCTCTTGCACTGGGATCATGCCTGGTTTAATTGGAAATAATCTGAGGATCACCAATATTCTTCTGCTAGATCAGAATCATGTTGCCAAAATCGGCAGCTACAGTATACCAATCCTAGCAGAGGCCATGAAATCTGAGGTAGACGGACGAAAAATAACTTAACGATATGACATCGAGCTACTTCAGCAACTTTCTGGGTGTCTGAATAATGCTGACTAACAAGTACCATTGTTTTGTTGTTTATCAATCCAGGTAGGGAGGAGCTGGAAACAAGTTCCAAACTGATAGGTAATTAATCATAACGGAAGCTGCCGTAGAAGCTGCACATCGTCGGTGGCGTTCCTTGGCACAGCACAGAAGCTGCCGTAGCCATCTGCACGGCTTGCACGCACCGCGCCACGACCAGTCAACCGCGCGCCCGTTGTCCGTGCGGTCTCTGTCCGTGTGAACTGAAGTGACTTGCTATTCCTGAATCCTGACGCTGTGCTCTCATGTGTCTCTGCCTCACTTGCAACGACAAGCCGGGCAACCACAACTTCGAGCTCGTGCTCCCCCCCGGCTCCGTGCTCCGCGCGGAGCTCCCAGGCCGCCCCACCCGCGACTGCCTCTCCGCCGGCCCGGCGCGCGACGGCACCAGGTAAAGAGACCACACATCCATCTGCTTTCCCTTTACGGAATCAGAATCAGCAGAGGAGCACCTGATCTGACGCGGCTCGCCGTTTCGGCAGCTTGCTCGAGATCTGGAACGTGAGCAAGTGCGCGGGCGTGGTGGCCGTGCTCAACTGCCAGGGCGCCGGCTGGTGCCGCGTCACCAAGATGACCCGGGTCCACGACGCCGCGCCGGGGGACGCTCACGTGGACCGTCCGCGCCGAGGACGTGGACGCGACCGCCGACCTCGCCGGCGCGGGCTGGGCCGTCGTGTACGCCTACCTGTCGGGGGAGCCCATCAGGCTGCCCAAGGGCGCCACGCTGCCGGTGACGCTCAAGGTCCTCGAGTCCGAGCCGTTCCACGTCTCCCTCGTGAGGGCGGTGGCGGAGACGGGCGTCTCGTTCGCGCCCGTGTCGGGCTGCTCGACATGTTCAACTCCGGCGGGGCGGTGGAGGAGCGCGAGGCGCCTACTGCTCGCGGAGGCCGGCGCGGTGCGCGCTGGACGCGGCGGAGGTGGAGTTCAGCTACGACGCCGACACGTACTGGGCTCTAGCGTACGTCCTGGATGATGATGAGCTGCGCTGAGTTGGGCTAGATGGGGTTTTCCGGATTGGCCCAACTAGATCTCCGCTTCTACCACGACGTCGGTGCCGGTGCAGTCCAGTCCTGGAGGAGGAGCCAATGATCGAGTCGGATCGGAGGCAGAGGAAAAGTTCGTGGAGCCGATATATACATAGACGTCACCTCCGGCGTCTGACCCTCACCAACGGCCGTGCCGTCTCGCAATCCAGATATACGGTTTGAGAAAGAGAGAGGTAAGGGTTTCAGGGAGAGGGAGAGAGTCTGTCGGTGTTTCGTACCGTCGACTAGTGATTATACGTCATGTTCTCCTCACTCTCGATGGCTTGCACATGAACACGCACACGAACACAAAAGATTTATACTGGTTCGAGAAGAACCCTACATCCAGTTTCGGTAGGAATCACGTTTCTTGGGTTCAAGTGTGCAGGGAGCTTAAAGGGGGTGCTTGCAAGTGTTGTGCGAGTATGTGAGAATGAGTGTCTAGAGAGCGAGAGGGGAGGCCTGGTTCCCCTTGTATAGGCTAGAGATCGGACGACAGCTTGGAAGAGAGGAGGGGGCCCTCCGACCTCGAAGGTCGGGAGCGTTCGCCCGGCTCGCCGGCGTGGGGCCCTCTTATCAGCTCCTCCTGTAGTGGTTCGCGTAGACCGTATGACAAACCGGTCTGCTTCGTGACGTGCTCTTGTCCCGTCCACCAACCCCGTGGTAGGGAACGGGACGAGCGTTGTTGCTGACGTTCGTACCCGAGGTAGGAAGGTGAATCTCAGATCAACCTTTGGGATGAGGCGTGCCACCCTTCCCGACTTTTCCCGACCTTGCCAACTGCCCTCACGGCGGCTCGACGGCATGAGGTCCCGTCTGAGGGCCCACCTCGCATGCTTGGCCCTGCCACACCTATCGCGGTTGTTGCGTATGTACTGACCCCGACGGGACATTACAGCGGGGCAAGTCATCATGACACCCTGGCGCCCTGTGTGAGTGTACGAGCCGCGTGGCCACTTTGCACAGGTTGTCCTGTGCGGTCCGAAGGGTGCAGCCTCACCCTTAGACCCATTGGCTAAAGGTCGGCTCCCTTGTTCGGTCATATCCCCGTACGCAGGGCGGTGAGGGCCAGCCCGTGGCGCCCTGGCTCACATTTAATGTGCCCAGGGATGGCACCGATCCCCCTCAGTTAGGGAGCTGGTGGGAAGCCCATAGTCCGTTGCGAGCCCCATCTTCGAGTCGTCTAGTTTGGCGGGTCGCGACCTAACCCTCACCCGACCTTCGAGGTCGGGCGATGGGCCATGACGTCTTGCGGGCCGCATTCAGGCACTTTGTATTGTTGTGCTTCTTGAGCCTAATCGTTTCCTGAGGCCGCCGGCCCCTCTCGTGAGGGTACCTCTGGTGTAGGGACCCGTCAGAGCCGGAATTCCTATCTATCTTCTGGAAGAAATTATTCAACTAATCTTCCATTGTTTGAGATTCGTGCGAAGTACAATGAATGGACGAGATTGGAGTGGGTGCGAGTACACGAGCGGTATGGGGTGGAGCTGCGAATAGGTGTCAACGTGTGGGTGGGTGACTGCATGCATGGGTGCTTTCTTGCATCGTGGTGGATGCGTGAGATTTCTTTTAGATTCAAAACTTTGATCTTATTTTTCTTTCAAATCGTATATGCATTTTAGATTCCATTTGAACCATTGGTCTAAAACAAGATCCAATATGAATATATTTTATTTTTTTCAAAAAATCAACATTTTAAATGACTCTTTCAACATTTTGAAATAACATTTATGCCATTCTAAATTTTTTTAAAATAACCTCTTAGATTTGCATATAGAATTTTACACCATTAACATTAAAAAAATAATTTAAAGTAATCCTTAAATTTGCATCAAATTACCCATATATGCTATTATTAAAAATAACACGAGACAACTCTAAATTTGAATCCAAATCACATTCACTAAAGATATACCCCCCAAGATACACAAATATATAATTCTAAATTGTTTATTTCTTATACTCTTGGTATATAAAATAATAATGAAGAATATACGCATGATGTGTGTCACGAATTACCCATATATACCATTATTAAAAGTAATATGAGGTAACTCTAAATTTGAATCCAAATCACCTTCACTAAAAGTATACCCCCAAGGTACACAAATATATGATTCTAAATTATATATTTCTTATATCGTCGGTATAGAAAATAATCATTAAGGATATAGCATAATGTGTGTCACCATTTATAAATGGATCAATGAAGTGATGAGAATATAGATTTTAATATTAAAAATATAGCTCAAACTTAGAGTCCATTAAATAAATTCAAGCGCATACGTAGGACGCAAAGTGAAAAAAAGAAAAAAGTATTAATATGGATGAAAATATTATAGAGTAATTGCTAACTAAAATCTATCACAATACGATGAAGATAATAACAAGTATATATCTATGTAAGTATTGTGTTAGAATGTTTAACAAATGAGAGATAGCTCAACGTAAAAAAAAATTGGTTGTTGACTGTGTGCCCTCATTTTTTCAATTGGAGAATCTACATTAATTCTCAGAAGATGCGCTAGGAACAAAAATAAATCCTAGAAATTCTCAAAAATCAGAAATATCTGAGCATCAATCCTGTAGATTTTATAATCATAGATACTGGTCTACTGTGTTTTCTAAAAAAATTACACACCATTATCATGATGAAAATATTCTGAATTAAAATCGTAAACCTACATCTAAATTACTCACTCTACAATTATATAAATAATGAAAAGTAAGCTCCATAATCTTCATATAAGTTGCCCACACATGTCATTATAAAAAATAACTTAAAATATCCTTCTAAATTTGTATCTAAATTACGCACGTGTGTCTTGCTTCATTATAAATAAATATATGAATACATATTTATATCATTATTAATATAAAAATAATAAGTTAAGGTATATATGCATGATGGGTGCCATCATGTAGACCATTTATACATGTATGAGAGGAAGAGATAGAAAATACTGATTTTCATTTTAAACACAATATAGGAGGTACGATGAAAAGTGAAAAAATATGAATGTGAATGAAAAAATGTAGAGTAACTACTAATTAAAAGTCAATCACAAGTGGATAAAGATAAGTACACATATTGTATAGAATATTAAATAAATGAGAGAGAGGTAGGTAAATGATTTTAATTAGTCACTAGGATTCTAATTTTAAAATAATTTTCTAATACATTAGATCTTAAAATTATTAGTTCTAGCTCGTGGGGGAGCACGGGTTTATAGACTAGTAATAGTATGCAACAATTGACTTGTCTTAAAATCCAAAAAAAAAAGTAGCAAGATATATCATTAATTGATGCAGTATTAGTAGTTTAGCACCAATCAACAGTGATCTAGCAGATCACCAGGATTTTGATGTTAAGAAAGACAATGCTAATTGAATTTAGAAAAAAAAGGGTTGCACACTGTTCTTGTGACATACTCACATACACCAACTCTAACTATTTCGACGTCGACAAATAATTTATTGGTAGGTGGATTAGATTACATGAAAGCTTTCTTCTATGTTCAAACAATTATTCTGAGTCCACGATTCATGTTTTCTGAAAAAATATGCCTCTCTCTTCTCAAAATGTCTAATAAATTGCTCACCGAATCCATCAGCAATAAGTACTCACTCAGCTGCAGCAGAAACCGGGTTCAATGCTGGAGCATTATTGTTCCTCGTCTTCTCCTTGCTACTAAGATCAACGATCCAATGATCATGCCCAGTGAACTCTCTGAAATTTGCGGCCTGCTCCAGGTTCTTCACTTCCTCTATCACCATCTCCAGCCGCACCACCATCTCCACCAGCAGCGACGCGAACGCGGCGAACGGAAGTGCCTGGGAGAACTCGAGGCTCGTGATGGCGATCTTGCTTAGCGTCGGCCGCAACATGCCCCTCTCATTGTGGCGTTCCGGCGGTTGCTCTGTTCCTGTGTTCCTCCTTTCTGACAATGCCATTGCATCAGTCTTGAACGAATGAAGGGTAGCTCTTGATGCCGTGTGATTTCCAGAGTTCAGTTCCATGAGCATATGCTTATTGGCAGCACACGCGCGTTTGGAGCCAAGGAAGAGCCGCGGCTGTGATCTGATAGCCGAGTTCAGATCCTGCAACGCTTCATGGAGATGGTCAGAGAGCACGTCAGGGGCGCAGCGCCTGTGACGTTTTATGCTCACCGCGAGCTCTTGGAGAACCTTGACGACTTCTCTAGCAACTCTTGTGCATGGATCACGGAACAATAATCTCACGGACGGAGGAGTCTTGAACATCAATAGAAATTAGTAAATAACCAATGTGATGAGCACGGATTATTTGGAGAGAAATTAGATGTATCTTTTTATATACCAATAGCTGAACCGAGATGTAGCAAACTAATTTAAAACGAACCATTTCAAAGAAAAGTTGGGGTTTTGCGGTACCTGAATCTCAGATTCCAAACATCCATGAAGTGCAGCAACTGTGTATGCAAAGTGCCTAAGCACTGATCCGAGCTTCACATACTTTTGCCATGGGTAACTGTAACAGTGCATTGAGTGTCTTGGCTCCCAGCTTGCATAGTGTGCCTGGACATTTTGTTAACAATGTTCCAGCTATCAGTAGACATTTGATTTATCGAATAGCAGATGTGTATACCATCAATCTTGAGAGAAAAGGGAAATTTGCAATATATATCAAGAAGGTCAGTAGAAGAAAAAGTTGCTTACTAGGGTCTCATCACTGGATTTTGAATCCAAGACCGCTCTGTACCCGATTTGAATTGAAGCTCTTGCTTCCTGCCTATCAAGAACGTTATCGTCTTTATCCTTGTCCCGGAAATACTCATTCACACATGCTGCAACCCTTCTTTTGTCAGATTTTTTTGGTGAGTTTTGGTAATTGTTACAAAGCTATAATACGGAGTGTATGATAGTAGTAGTGGGCACCCACCTTCAATTGATGTTGCCAATCCTTCAAATTTGTTAACTGTGCTATTGTGGAGGTCTTCTCCGGACCAGTTTGGCAAAACCAAGAGACTCATGAATAGACATATTGCACAACCAATGGCAATAGTACTTAAACGATCTCTCGTTAATGGGAGCACATCGTTTTGGCGGTAGCTTGACACCGTTATCAGATTGAAGGTTAAGAGAAAAATCAGCACACCATAATCGTAGCTCTTCTTGATTGTTGGGAAGAACCTAACATATGTGGCAGCAAATCCTAGAAAAAAAATCAATAGTGAGCATTATATATCATGATCGAGTTTGCTTATGGAATGAACAACTGATTTTCGGTGCACACCTATTATAAACACCGAAGCTCCTACGATGAAAGCGCGGAAAACCTTCCCGGTTCCAGAAGCTGCAAGCTCAATGAGAAGTGCAAGAGAACCTGCCAACACTGTTCCCAACCCTCTATTCAGCCCTTTGCATATGGTTGCTCCTGTTGATCAATGCAAACTTATTGTTAGGTGCAAGAAGACTGCATCTATATGGAAAAGAAAATAAAGTGTTTCCAGCTTGATATACAGTCGATCGATGTGAGTTACCTGCGGTGAATTCAAGCACGACGACTACGGTCATGACAGCCCACATGGCATTCTTCCCAATTCCTTTGAAGAAAGGTTCGAGTATGTACAAGAGCGAGACCAGCGTGAGAGCTGTCCCAGCCTTGAGAGCATGGACACCTCTCCTTGGATCTTCTCTCCCAATACTCCATGCATGTCTCCCCCAAGAAGCTGGAATCCTGCCTATTGTCTTCACCGGTGCAATAAGCATCAGCAAAGTGCTTTTCTTGTTGATGGAATTCAGAGCACAAGCCATTGACATGGCCTGAAGCTCAATGAAGACGAAGATGAAGATGCCAGCGCAAAAGAATGTGGCACCTAATAAGGCTGTGAAACAAATGATGTCTCTCCCTGTACATAAGGTACTTCTTTTATATGAAATCTGGCCTTCAACATTTCAGGTAATAAGATCATGCTTTGTTAATTCAACGGTGTTGCAAAAGACGGCTCGTGTGCTTTCTGGAACGTTGCAATCGTGTATCCCTTTTGAAGTCATAGTTGCTCCTTTGCATGTGATGTTCTCATTGTGTTCAGCAGCTCGCTACTCGAAAGACCACACATTTCCACTTCTTTCTGACCCTAATATGTGGTGATGGCAAGGTGGCCTTGACCTTTGTGCTGGACAATTGCGTGGGCTCACGTGGTAAGGAAGTTGGCAAAAGGACCTGAAATTGGCAAGCCACCCGTGTGCTACGATGGCGACAAGTGTTGGTTGCTCACTCTTTCTTGCTTGGCTTGAAGATGACTTGTGCGGAGGCTGAGCTCATGAAGGTTGCAGAGCGTGTGGTTCCTTTGCAAGCTAGTTTGTAGCTGTGGACATTGGAACAACCGTCAGATTTTTTTTTCCGACACTTGTTGGTTGATATCTTATCAAAATAGAAAAAGCATCCACACAATTGGGAACTACTGCCAAAGTTCCCGTTCCCGTTCGCATAATGGAAAATATCATATATAACTATTCACGTGTTACAAAAGCAAAATGTTGTTGAAAGTAAGGGTGAGTGTGAAAGGTTAGACTTCCCAAATGGTGCGTAGCATTGGCGATACCAACATAACTCACGAAAAGAAAAATAATCACAAGTCACAACTCAACAACATAAGATTTAAGCGCCAGGCAGCATGACCTTAATTAAGCTTCCTAACTCTGGAGTAGTACTAGCAAAATTCCATGCCTTTTTTTGAGCAACTCTACGGTAGGGTTATGCCGACCTGAACATTGGTATTAATAATTTTCCATGCTTTTATACTCAATAAAAGGGTACTATAACATCAACAACCTCCACTAGAGCATGTTCTAAAAGAGTGGAACAGTGAGTCCATCTATCTCTTGCCTACTGGTACAGGTCACTCCTATGTATCCATCACACTGGACTCTATTCAGAACAAGACGAAAGTCAAAAAACCTATGCCATTTTCCCTTGAAAAAATATAAACAGAATAAACTATAGATATATAAAAAAAGAATAAACTATAGATATAAAAGACACACATAACCAAATAGCTTGAATATACAATGCAAGAAAAAAATGGCATACGCAGATAAAATGTAAGCATGCCTAATAATACTAATTTATTAATAGCTATTTTGAATACCAACAAGTTTGGACTGTCATTTATTAATAGCTGATTGTTTTTGTCTACTGCCTTCTTTTACTTCTATATACTCCAGAGCGAATGAGCCACGGAGAAGCTCCGTCCGCTCCACAGTTCGCCACATCGAATGAACTCCCGATTCCGTCCGAAGGAATTCACATGGACATGAGTTGGGTTAGATAAGGGCAGGCAAGGTCGGTCCTGGCAGACCCAAGATTGAAACAATAATCATCATTATTACTCCCTCCTTCCCAAATTATAAGTCATTCCAAGAATCTTGGAGAGTCAAAGCATCTCAAGTTTGATCAAAATTATAGAGAAAATTATAAAGATTTATGACATCAAATAGGTATACTATGAAAATATAATTGATGAAGAATCTAATGATATTTAGATGACATCATAAATGTTATTATATTATCATATAAATTTGGTCAAATTTGAGATACTTTGACTCTCCAAGATTCTTGGAATGACTTATAATTTGGGATGGATGAGTATTACAAAATTAACATGTTCGCTTCAAGAGGAAAAACAGAGGGAGGCATTAAAGAATGACAGGTGGATATCCGACGTGGCCATCATTTCGTTGCCCACACAACTATTGGAATTCACATCGCTATGGACTCAAACAAGATCAATTCAACTAAACCAGGGAACACCGGACTCCATAACCTGGAATTTGACCAAGCACGGTGAATACACAGCTGCCTCAGCATATATGGCGCAGTTCCAATCTTCGACACCATCCGAAATGGAGCGCCTCATATGGAAAACGTGGGCACCGCCCAAGTGCAAATTTTTCACTTGGCTGGCTTATCAAAATTGATCGCTAGAGGATGGCCAAACCAAAAAGTCTGCATACAATTTTTGAGCATAAATTCCAAAGCTTTCAACAAATACTCGGCAAGATCAAGGAGGAGGCGAGAAGCTGGATCCTAGCCGGCTCAAAACATTTGGGAGCTATTTGTCAACTGCAAAGAGTGACATCTTTTACTCTAATTTTTTCATACGTTTGTACATATCTGGTTTAGACCTTGTAACTATCTTCTCTATTAATTAATACAAGTCCAGCAATCTTTGCCGGGCTTCAGCTTCAAAAAAAAACATGTTGGCTTCAAGATTCGTGCTAATATTTCAAAAGGATCTACTCAAGAAATTCTCTTTTTTATTAATGCTGGACTTTGGGCTATTACGGCACAATCAATTGTCATGGGCCATACTTCGGCCTAGCTACAGACTTGTCGGGTGACACGCCACGCCACGACGAGTCAAATGTGCCATCTAAGCATGATATATGGTATGGCACCAAAATCGATAGGATTGAGCATGCATGTTCCAAGCCTCACCTCTACTATGTGTACACTAGTAAGAATATGCGTATGGCTTTATCTATGACCCGATGCAGAGTTGAGAAAGCCGCAGAAAAAATTAAAGCGCAATACTATAAAAGAAGAAGCTGTATTTAGTGGTATAGATGGATCTATATGTACATTTGCACATCGCTACTGTACTACTGTCCTACACTTTTTTTTTTTGAAACGATACTACTGCCCTACACTTGAACAGCTGAAGCTGCATCTGTGCATGCCAGCTGTGGACCCGTGACCGGTGGGTGGCTTGCGGGCTGTGTGCCCACAATGAACGCTACTGCGATCTTTCTTTGTTAGGCTCACCAAGAACCTGATGATCTGATCTGTGCTCCATCTTCAATTCCTTATCGGTCATGGATCAGCAGCAAGTCTCCTGTCCTGGCTCGTCTTTGAAGGCAGGCGGGCTTCTTTGTTTAGTGCACGGACATGTTCGTCCAGTTTAGTGCACGCTGAGGAGTCGCACATAATCGTATCATATCGGTTCATCGTTTTTGTGCTAGTGGGAGCTGAGTTGCTAGAAAAGCAGGCCCTACCAAGCTACCCAACTTTGTTCTTGGCAAAAGGCAGAGACGGGGATGAAAGGAAGTTGTTGCTTGTCCTTATAATCGGCAGGCGACAAACCAAAGCAAACCAAAGATCCTTTTTTTTTAAAAGAAAAAAAGCAAACCAAAGAATCTAGTGTCTGAATCACTGAAACTAGCCGCCGCTCTTTGCAGTACCATGAACCATGCTACTTGTCCCTTCGCCCTGCATCCGTTCGGCAGTGCTTATTGTTGCCGAGTCACGTCCTCACCTTCCTTCAGAATCAGTCATTGTTGTTTAGGCATCAGTATAGCTTATGCAGCAAGGATTATAAAGTGTAGCACTGCTATTGACATGCAACCACGTACCTAAAACTAAAATCGGACTGCTCTGTACCTGAAGAAGAATCGGACTGCTAAGAGATCAGGTGGGCAAGAACTGGGTTGTCTGATGAGCATGGCATTGGCACCCGCAGGGATGCCAATTCACAACTGAATAATGAACACAAAGTGCAAAAGGTCCTCCGCCTCTTTCAAGGTTCGGTTTTGACCTGGTTTCGGAACTTCTCAAGTGCAACGCAAAGGTGGACAAAATACGATAATTTTCAACGCCCTAATAGAAGAGAGATCAACCTACCAGTTGACCAACGAAAAAGCCCGCTAGACATGTGTGCGCGTCCCAGTTGACGACAGACATGGTGGTTGCTCGAGAACGCTTCAAGTCGTCGCCCCTTTTCCCACCACGGACCACCGAAAAGACAACGCCCGTGGCCGCCGGCTGCCTCAAGCACCGGCTGCTGGTCTCTGTTCTGTACAATGGCCGTCCAGTACAAAACTTCACGGATTCCATGGGATGCAGTACAGATAGCTGCTGCTGGCCATTGTACTGCGCGCTAGCAAGCACGCTTTGCGTCCATTTGGATCTAACCGGTGTCCTGCTGCTCGGGTTGCCGCGTTTCCTCATTGCTTGTTCTATGTTCTGAACAGTTCAAACTCCAGGGAACACAAATAAACTCCACCAATAACGAACAACCTTGTTAGGTGGACGGACACACCAACACCACCGTCAGCAAGCGACAACGAACCCGCCCGTTTATTCCACCTGAGCCTTTCACGCCACGTCGACGTGTAGCAGTAGCTGATCACTCTTGTATTCTCTTCAGTTACCATGGCGTGGTAGTAGCAGCTGCACTGCCATTTTCCCGCAAGTAGAAGCGCTTGAACTGAATCAGAAACCAAGGAACGCATGGAATTGGCGATAGGGAATCAGGGATACGATGACGCGCGCCGATGGATGTGCAGAGATCTAGAGATTGACGCATCCAAGTCATCCGTCACTCCGGGGGCCGAGACACGATGCGTTTGCGTTGTGCTGTGGTGGTGCGCGCTGAGGCGACCCGCGGTAGATTGCATGGAGAGGGCGAGACGACGCCAGAGTGGTGCGGCGCGACGCGGACGGCACCTTGGCGCCCCGGGGCCGGGATCCATCTCTCGTTTTTGCCTTTTGCGGCCGCTGCCACCGTTGGATCCCAATTCCCAAAAGCATCGGCGTTCCCGCTGCGGGTTGCAGGCTAATTGGCAAATCGTTCGCCTTTTTGAGGCCGCCGGCAGGTAGCGGTCGCAGCTAGGATGATGCGTGACGGATGCATCTACCCGTGGACGTGGACCGGTGGTGCGTGGCGCCGGTAAAGAAATCGGAAATGCATGCGGCGGTTACCTGTCTCTGCGGCTGATCTCAGTGGACAAGCTAGCGCAATGGGTATGGATGGCAACGGACACGTTACCAAGCAGGCAGAGGGTTTACAAACCCACACCCGTCATCGGCGGGCACAGTCTACCCGTGGGCACACCCGTGCTCGCGGCGACGGGGGGCGGCGGGCCTAGGGGGTGACGGGCGGTGGGGAGGTGGCGGCGAGCGGCGGAGAGGTGGCGGCAGGGAGCGAGGATGGGTGGTGGGGAGGTTGCGGTGGGTGCGGGAGCGGCCGAGCGGGGGATAGGGGTGCGGGCGTGCGTGCGAGACGGTGGAGTGGTGGACCGTGGGAGGATAAGGATAGATAGGATGACAAGGGGTCCACATGTCAGGCGCAGGCTCGTGGGTTTGCAGGCACGGGTAAGATATTTTTATACCCGCTAATTTTTTGCCCGCGGGCACAAACTCAAACCCGCACCCGTGCCCGTGGGTACAAAATAGCACCCGTATCCTTGTCCTACCGGATTTTGCCCGCGAACACACGGGTAATTTGTGCGTGTTGCCATCCCTAGCAGGGGCCAGACCAGCAAACCACGCATCATCAGACATCAGTCATCACTGCAGGAAGCTGGTGACGAATGAATGGCCACTTTGATCATGGTTACCTGCAGGGTAGGAAGTCAATGCTAATCTAGAGGCCATCTTCGACATGCTAATGCCGCTATCAGCCGTCGCCCTGTTCATTGGAGAGTATAATACGTACTACCTGCTCTGCTTCTGCTAGATAGCAGCCGCGGCAGCCGGGCGCCGGCTTAGCTTAGCTTAAGCTTATGCCGGACGCGACGCCCGACGGGTCAGCGTCGGACTCGGACGTCCGCGGGCCGAGCCGCCGGTTGCCGTGTCTCGTCCAACTCCAACCACGCGCGCGCGCGCTTGGCTTGCAAACCACACCACGCCGGGCCCGCGCGTCCCACGACCAAACGCAACCAAACCAACCAACCTACCCACCCTGACCCTCTCACCGACGACGCGCGCACGCCCGGGCGCCTGCCTTCCTTCCCAGCTCGGCAACCGAACCCCAACCCCCAGCCGCCTCCTCCCCCAAGCTCCATGGGGTTCCCGGAGATGGTGCTCGGCTCGCTCGATTGCGCAACGCCGGCTGGCCCCGTTTGCTATGCATCGCGGCCTTGTCGATTCGATCGAGCGCCGAGACCACACACACACACGTGCTCCACGCGCACGCGTAGACCGTTGGGGTGGGTAAGATCGATCAGGGGACATGGTAACCTGGACTCCCGGGACTTCCGGGCCACGCACCGGAAGCGTGAACCGCGCGGCGGTCCTGCCTGGCCGCGGCGGCGTCCGCAGCCCGGCCGGGCACGTGCCGTTTCTCGATTCCAAAGCTATCGACCCGGGGGTTTTCGTTAGCGCAAGCGTACGCCAGCAGCACGACGACACGGGACACACGCACGCACGTGCGTGTAACTTCATTCGTATAAGAGGTGTGGAGAAACAACAATTAACAGAATACGAACAATTTGGACGATTTTGTGTTGTTCCTAAGGATCTGGTGGTAGCTTGGAACTCGTGAATCGCATGCCTCGTGCACGCTAAAAATGTAGCTGTTCCGATGGCCTGCACACTTTCCAAGCCAAGTAGTATGCTGGTTTAGCTCAACTTCCCCCCCTCCACATGCACCACCATCCTACCTGACAAATCTGAAATTAAACATCCAGGTCTTCTTAACCACCACATCCCACTCACTAAACTGCTACTGTTTATTTTACACATCAGCCCTCGTGTGCCCCCGGAATCATGAAAATTAGAACCTCAGTAGACCCCACGTTTCTCACCCGGAAAAATTGTCAACCCTGTTCCGGGAAGAACAAACACATATCTGTCTTTAACATTACGTGTGCAATGAGTGCATCAAGAATTCCATTGTCTAGACTGACTTCAGCACGTCACGGACTCAACGTGCTGACGTCAGATTTCAGAAGGCCCGTCAGATATGAAACCAAGTCAAGGGAGAGAGCGTTAAACCGCCGTCTAGATATCTGAAAAGGTCAAAAGGTGAGAGATCAAATGGCAAATTTGCCAACTCCCAGCTATTAAACCAAACCCGCCAAAAGGAGAGGAAAATTAAACATTTCTAGAAACACCCCCGTACTCCGCAAACCACCCCGATCTGCCTGATTTCTCCAGTTTATAAACTAACCCCACCTCCCTCTCCGAGTACCCGTTTCGCTCTCCCACCAAATTATTCCCACCACCACACCACCCGAGAGCGCCTGACAGGCATGGCCCACCTGCAGCTATCGGCCGTCGCCGGCGGCAGGCCGGCGGCGGCGGGCGGGCGCGGCGACGAGATGGAGGACGTGGCGCTGCTGGACTCCTACGACGAGGAGATGGGGGTGCCCCCGCCGGGCGGAGCGGGCGCGGAGGGGGAGGAGGAGGCCGCGGCGGAGGCGCACGTGCGCGTCACGGGCATGACGTGCTCCGCCTGCACCAGCGCCGTCGAGGCCGCCGTCTCCGCGCGCCGGGGCGTGCGGCGAGTCGCCGTGTCGCTTCTCCAGAACCGCGCCCACGTCGTGTTCGACCCCGCGCTCGCCAAGGTGACGATGCTGCTCTCCCTCTCTCTCCTCCCACCGCGTTGGTGTGGCGTGACGATGCGATCCTTGCGCGCGCGCGCCCGTGGAGTGGACGCGAGGCTCGTGCGGCTCCGAGCTGCGAGCTCGCGGGCGGTTGCGGTTGCGGGGTGGTGATCTTTTTGAATTGTCTGCGGTTTTTCCGGGTAACTTGCTGCGTTTGGCGATGGTTGGACTGCGTTTTTGCGTGTCAGAACAGGAAACTGGGTCGGGGAGCTTGCGGCGTTTCTGGTAGCGCTTGGAGAGTCGGTGCATTTGCATCGTCTAGTATTTTCTTCGTGTGATCAAGTTAATTATGTATGCGCTTGGAATTTTTGCCTTCAGTTGTGGGGTGTGGAATTTTGAGCTTGACACCTTCGGCGGTACTGTTTCAGTGATTCCTGATTTGGTTGGTGGAGTAAATGCTATATCATCAACTCTGAAATCTGGAGTTGTAAGATTTGGCTATTCAGGTGCTCAAAGTTGTTGCTCCTTTTGCTTTCGTGATTGGGTGAGCTGTAACTTCGTTGGAAGCTCGTGATTCCTGATCAGCTGTGCGTGCATTGTGGGATTCGGGAGCTCAAGGCTGGCACACAGCTGCAATCAGCTGAAGCTACTACAGGAAATGAGTTGCTGGTGTGCTAAAATAGCTTTTGATCGGTAGTTGAGCTGCGAGCTGCTGAATGTTTCCAGGGGAAAACAAGCGCTGAACTCAACTTTAGGTTCAGGAAAGTTACCAAACAATATGATGGGATTTTACTTCCATGGTAACAGTGAAGCTGGGTGTGTTCCGTGCATAACTCTTTAGTGGCACTCTAAATATGGTATTGTCGACTGTTAATGAGAGTACCAATTGAGCCATGGACCTAGCAATTTTGTTTATCCTTGAACTAACCTGGCATAGTTATTAAATTCTTCAAAGCACACCATAACTTAGGTACTGGAAGCTGATATAAACATGTAATCTTCTATTCAGTCCAATTACATACAGTAGCTTGCACATTGTTACTTTTTTTTGTCACATTGTCAACTGTATACCCACATTTTGAATTTTTATGTATTTGTTTACTGAGAAGCCATTTTATCAGTGGTTCATTATTCGCATGGAAATTGGACAGGATGTACATTGTCTGTTAAACTATGCTTGATATTCTAGTTTTATTTTAATCATCATGGTCAACACAGCTTTTGACCTTTGAGTCCTATTGCATCACATTTAAGCTAAAATGTCAGGGCACCTAACAATGCATGTGCTGTGATCTGCACGCATGTGGTTTGGCTTGATCTGTCCATCCACATATACAAAAGCCTGCTCCAGTTTATAGATGACTGATTCTTGAGGGGTGTTTGATTTCCTACCAAATTAGTTGGCTTATTTGGGTCATTTAAATAGCTTCATCTTTATTTTGGTAACTTATCTTTTCAGGTAGAGGATATAATTGAATCTATAGAAGATGCCGGGTTTGAAGCAGAAATTATCCCTGATTCTGCTGTCTCTCAGCCTAAATCACAGAAGACTTTATCAGCGCAGTTCAGGATAGGAGGAATGACATGTGCTAATTGTGTGAACTCGGTTGAGGGTATCTTAAAAAAGCTACCTGGTGTTAAAGGAGCGGTTGTTGCCTTGGCAACCTCATTGGGGGAAGTTGAGTATGTTCCTTCTCTCATTAGCAAGGATGAAATTGTTCAGGCCATCGAGGATGCCGGTTTTGAAGCAGCATTCTTGCAGAGTAGCGAGCAAGATAAGATTTTGCTGGGACTGATTGGCTTGCACACAGAGAGGGATGTAGAAGTATTGCATGATATTCTTAAGAAAATGGATGGTTTGCGGCAGTTTGATGTAAATACTGTCCTCTCAGAAGTTGAGATTGTATTTGATCCAGAAGCTGTTGGTCTGAGATCAATTGTGGATACAATTGAGATGGGAGGCAACGGGAGGTTGAAAGCACAAGTTCAGAATCCATACACTCGAGGGGCTTCAAATGATGCACATGAGGCCTCCAAAATGCTTAATCTTCTCCGCTCTAGCTTGTTCCTTAGTGTAAGTTTTTCTCTCACCTAAGATAACGTGCAGTTTAGGCCAATGGAATAAGAAGAATGCATGTTTAGTGATGATACCTTGCCACTGATATCACTAGGAAGACAGCATGCAGGGCGTCTAATGTGTCAGCAGCAGGCAGCATAAGATTAGGCCCTTAAATATTCTTCATTCATATTTTTAATCATGACCAAATGGCCCTCCTGTAACATCCGACTCAGACCTTTGGCATTTTAAATAATATCCCACTGCTTCTTTTTGCTTGCATGTGAGGCCCAGCAAACAAGATGCCTTAGAAATAAAATGCTACTCTTATTTAATATTTGGGCAAGTTGTAAAGGGGATACATCGAATTTGACAATTAACTAGGAACTAAGGGGAAAACAAAAGGTAAGAGAAAGTGCAGGGTCCATTTTCTAAAAGGAATACATGTTGGGTGTTAGAGCTACGGTTAAAATGTACGGATATTAGATATTTTACTATTTATTTTAAAGTTGCTTCTCACAGAATATCTTTTAACTTGTGGTATGATGCTGCTTGGCCCTGACTCTTGTCTAATTGTTTATTGCACCAGATTCCCGTATTTTTCATACGTATGGTTTGCCCCAGTATACCTTTCCTTAGTACATTACTAAGCATGCATTGTGGACCATTTCTTATGGGGGATTTGCTGAAGTGGATATTGGTAAGCATTGTACAGTTTGTTGTTGGCAAAAGGTTCTATGTTGCGGCTTATAGGGCCCTGAGGCATGGCTCTACAAACATGGATGTGCTAGTGGTTCTTGGCACCACTGCATCATATGTGTATTCTGTTTGTGCACTACTATATGGAGCATTTACTGGATATCGACCTCCAGTATATTTTGAGACAAGTGCAATGATAATTACATTCGTATTGTTCGGGAAGTATCTTGAGGTGCTTGCAAAAGGGAAGACATCGGAAGCGATTAAGAAGCTTGTAGAACTGGTCCCTTCTACTGCTCTTTTGGTTCTGAAGGACAAAGGTCTCTAGTAAAATTTTATCCCCATCTAACAGTTCTACAGAAATGCATCTTATATTATATCTATATACAAACTCACACTTTTGTTTTAAAAAATACAGAAGGAAAACATGTTGGGGAGAGGGAGATTGATGCACTGTTGGTCCAACCTGGTGATGTCTTGAAAGTGCTTCCTGGGTCAAAGGTCCCGGCTGATGGTGTTGTCGTTTGGGGAACAAGTCATGTGAATGAAAGTATGATAACTGGTGAATCAGCACCCGTACCTAAAGAAGTATCTGGTGTTGTAATTGGGGGGACAATAAACTTACACGGCGTCCTTCATATACAAGCAACAAAAGTGGGATCCGGGACAGTTTTGAGTCAGATAATCTCTCTCGTTGAAACTGCTCAGATGTCCAAAGCACCTATTCAGAAATTTGCCGATTATGTGAGTATGCTCTTTCTTTTCTATCTGATATTCTACTTTGTCAGTAGGTATCACATAGTCACATGTCTGCTGACCATGTAGTTTCCTAGTGTAACTTTAAATCCCAAAGCATCGTTTATGATCTATTTGCTGTTTCCCGCAGTTGAAATGATGTGCATGTGACACTTTTTGTATACCCATTTGTGTATTTATTGCCTTTTAGAGGACCTTTAATTGCCATTTAAAGGACGATAATTTACTCTATCACAACTTATGTAGTGCATGTTCATTTCGTATATGCTTCTACTTCTATTGCTACTTGTTGTAACATGATTAATTTTAAATCCAGCCTACAATGGCAAGATGGTACCAATCTTTCAGGCATGAATTTGCCTTATTTATCCTAAGAGCTAAGACTAGTGATTCAGCTCAAGCTCAGTCATGGTCATGGTTAGACAATTTTGTGTAATCTTCTCTGTTGTCTTTTTCATTATTTCCTCTGTATTGATCTTATCTCAATATATATGCAGCACAAGCCTCTCCTGCTATTTTTGCCTGAAAGAAAACATATTTAATTTTATTGGATGTCCTGGTAGACTAGTTTAGTTGCTAAGAAGCCTTATATGTGTACTGAAAGTGTCAGCATCATATTTTAGATGCCTACTATGGTTATTGCTGACATTACCTCCATTGTTTTTCAGGTGGCTAGCATTTTTGTTCCAATTGTCATCACATTATCTGTAGTAACATTTGCTGTGTGGTAAGTTCAATAACTATCGTAAACTTAGGAGTGATGCTATGTTCAAGTTTCTCACCTGTGCATTGGCTACTTCTGTAGGTTCTTGTGTGGATGGTTGGGTGCATATCCAAATTCATGGGTTGCTGAAAATAGCAATTGCTTTGTTTTCTCTCTCATGTTTGCCATATCTGTTGTGGTGATTGCTTGTCCTTGTGCCCTTGGTTTGGCAACTCCAACTGCTGTGATGGTGGCAACTGGAATTGGGGCTAATCATGGAGTACTTGTAAAAGGTGGAGATGCTTTGGAGAGGGCTCAAAATGTGAATTATGTGGTTTTTGATAAAACTGGGACTCTAACACAAGGAAAAGCTGTTGTAACAACTGCAAAGGTTTTCTCGGGAATGGACCTAGGAGATTTCCTCACACTTGTTGCATCTGCAGAGGTGAGGCAGACTTGACCTTAAACTATTTTGATTAATATCAATGTGTTTTAAAAATACCTTGTTTTCATTCTTTGTACTCTCATCTGGAATCAATATATTGTGAGAACATGCTTTGTATTTCTCATGTTTTTGGCTTCTTTGTGTTGATGTGCGTGCTATTTGTGTTTGCTGTGTACTCAGGCAAGCAGTGAGCATCCTCTTGCCAAAGCTGTTTTGGATTATGCATATCATTTCCATTTCTTTGGCAAATTTCCTTCATCAAAAGATGGCATTGAGCAACGAAGGGACGAAGTATTGTCTAAGTGGCTGCTTGAAGCCGAAGACTTCTCTGCAGTACCTGGCAAAGGGGTGCAATGCTCAATCAATGGGAAGCATGTTTTGGTGAGTCAACATCTCACGTCCACCATGTCCTTTTAACATACATTCTATTGTCTGTACTATAAGGCATATTACCTTTCAATTTTCCTCCAAGATATACAATGCGTGCAGAATTAATGTTAATATTGTTTGGTAACTTTTTGCTAATATATCCCTTCTGCCCTTGTACCACATTCTGTCCTAAGCATTTATGCATGCATTGTATATCCCTTCATTTATGCATTTATGCAAGCATTCTGTCCTAATATATCCCTTCTGCCCTTATACCACTCAAATTATCTTCTCTCATACCTCCAAAGCACTTTTATACTCATATATAGTACTTTTAGAATTCAATTCCTGGTCAAATGTGGCTTATAAAATAGGCCAGAGGGAGGAGTGGCTGACAGCAGTGTTATATATTGATATGTGTCAGTGAATAAAGCCTTGCTTATCTTTAAAGAATGTTTTTACAGGTCGGAAACCGTACTTTGATTACTGAAAACGGTGTAACCATTCCCCCAGAAGCCGAAAGTTTCTTGGTAGACCTGGAATCGAATGCAAAAACAGGCATTCTTGTGGCATATGATGGCGATTTTGTGGGGTTGATGGGCATTACGGATCCACTGAAAAGGGAGGCTGCTGTTGTAGTGGAAGGACTTAAAAAGTTGGGCGTTCATCCAGTGATGCTCACAGGGGATAACTGGAGAACCGCCCAAGCTGTTGCAAAAGAGGTGAGACTCATCTTTTTCTTGTTCTCCTCTTTTGGCTTCAATTCGTTCATGAGGTTCACTTGTTAAACTTGTCTTTTGATTTGTCCTTTGGCAGGTTGGGATTGAGGACGTGAGAGCTGAGGTCATGCCAGCAGGAAAAGCCGACGTCGTCCGCTACCTCCAGAAGGACGGGAGCATCGTCGCCATGGTTGGGGACGGCATCAACGACTCCCCGGCCCTGGCGGCAGCCGACGTCGGGATGGCCATCGGCGGGGGCACGGACATCGCCATCGAGGCGGCTGACTACGTGCTGGTCCGGAACAACCTGGAGGACGTGATCACCGCGATCGACCTCTCCCGGAAGACGTTCAGCCGGATCCGGTGGAACTACTTCTTCGCGATGGCCTACAACGTGGTTGCCATCCCCATCGCCGCGGGCGCGCTGTTCCCGTTCACGGGGCTCCAGATGCCGCCGTGGCTGGCCGGCGCCTGCATGGCGTTCTCGTCCGTGAGCGTGGTGTGCTCGTCGCTGCTGTTGAGGAGGTACAGAAAACCCAGGTTGACCACCGTGTTGCAGATAACTGTAGAGTGATTGCTGTGAATTGTGAGTACCGTAGCTCCCTTAACCGTTTTACAGAAATGAAGTGGAGATTGTGGGCCTGTGGCGGAAATGGCGCCCTTTGTAAATTGTAGGTTTTTGGGTGGGTTCTGTTGATTCTCATAGCCTTCTCAAGTTTTTTTTTTCCTTTTACCATCCTTTTGGTATTTTTGGGCTATTAGAGTTAGAGGTGCGATGGTAAAATCCCATTCAGTAATTGTAAATCAGCCTGTCCCCTTTTGCTATAGTAATATGGAATTCGGCAAAAAAAAAAATGATTGATAAAGACCGACTTGTTGGGCTGGAAATGATTCGCGAAAGTTTAAAATGTTGGTTTTAGCGAGCGATTATGCACTTTGTCTTGGTTATTCAGTTTGGTGTTCGGCGTTCTGCCGAAGTGCCAAAGAGATCGCATAGGGCTAAGCTCGTGCGTCCCGTGGGGGCGTGACCCGTCCGGGCGTCCCAGCGCCATTCCATCGGTGTGCTCTCTTGTGGGGCCACGCAGGCATGTTGTTCGTTGTTGCGCCTATCAGAGAGAATTCAGAAGAAAGTTCTGGTTTGGGGACGAGCGTGGGCTCATGGCCCGTAACATATTGGGCCAAACGCACAAGCCCACACCGAGGAAAAGAAGAGAGAAGGGTCACGGCCCACTGGCCATTCGCTAGCGTTATTTTCCTTAGGGGAAAAAAGAGCAAATTTGCTGGTCTTCCTGCCTGCACTAAGAAGGCAGCCGTTTCTCAAAAAAAAAAAAAAATTCAGAGGGAGCCATGAACCATCATTCATCTGGAACAATGTTCACGCACGTACAAAGCTCTGGTTAACCTGACGTAGACATGCGTATATGATTATATAACAGGCTAGGATGCCGAGTCGCATGCCATGATGGCGCATTGACACGGAAAGAACTGGAGAGCGAAGGGAAACAACTGGTGCTGCTCGGACCCTCCGAGTTGAGGGCGAGTTGGGGTAGTGGCGCGCACCACTCTCCTCCACGCCAGTGCCATTCCTACGTGGAATCAATCATATTACGCTGCCTATTTTTTTTCTTTTCCTGCTAATATAAATATATCCCTCCGAGTCCAGATTCTCACGCAAGAAGTATGAAGTATCATACAGATGCAGGCCACATACTTTAACCAAAAGAATGGATTCAGGCGCTGACGTGCACACAGAACAGAAGAATCCGACAAGGGGCCCCGGGACCGGACCACCGGGTGATCAGGCTTGTAGATTGATTAACTAATCAATTAACGACGCTAATTAGTGATATGCAGACGCGAGCAGCGGGTCAGGAGCGCCGGATCGGAGTAGTGCGTGTTCTGTGTATAATCCATCCGAGTCGATCTGCTGGTGAGGTGGTATGTCAGGTGGCCAGATGCGCCCCCGTCGCCACCGCGCGTTCCACGCTGTCCCATATAATATAATAATCAGGCCACATGTTTTGCCAGCCACGTCTCGTCGGAAACAGAAAAGATTAATAGATGCATGCAGGAAAAAACCTGGAAGGGCGGCGTTCGGCGGCCTCGCTTTTCTGGCGCGCGTGATGCACCGGGCGAGAGAGAGGGAGCCGCAGGTAGTATCCGGCCAGGAAGACCCGAAGAAAGAGGGGCGCCAAGCGGGCCGGGGTCGAGGTTGATGCGACCTTCTCACGTTGCATTTGCATGGCCGAGGACCCGCCGATCCCAGAAGATACGCCAGGGATCGGGCCGTGCGCGGTCACGGTCGCGCTTTGGCCGTTGGCACCATGCATTGGGCGGCACCGGGGCTGGCTGCACAATCAAACTCCAACACGGCACCCATCGCTACCTGCGCTCTCACGTCATGTCAGTCGTCGCAACTCACACATGCGCCGATGGGCACGCATCACCACACGCTGCAGAGGCGAGCTCGGAGCTCCTGTGACCCTGATCCATCGCGCCATCCTATCGGCCCCATCCGTCAGGGTCACGGAGGAGCCGCCCGGGCCCAGCCGCCTACTTGTGGTTTGGTTGGTGACTCGCTGGATTCCGGATTCCGCATCGGCGAGCAGAGACTAGCTGCGGCGCCGGCGTTTTCTTTTAACCACCAGATTCCCTGCACCACTCCTTTTTCGCTCTCAACTCCGACGAGCCACTTGCCCTCTTCCTTTCTTGTCTTTGTCTCCTGAGGCTGAGTGCGTCGTGCATGGGGCCGCTGCTCATTGGTCGTCACCGCACGAACCGCACGGCCGTATCCTGCGTGCATCCGCGGCTCGGGGTGCGCGGTTCAGAAAGGGGCTTTCTTTTGGGCCCGTGATCCCAGGTAGTTCCGTTGTCCAAACGGAACACCGCAGCCCCTCTCCTTTTCTAGTGGCCGAGAAGGGTACGTTTGGTAGTCCGGACGTAGTTTGGGCCAACCTAGCTAGTGCTTTGCTAGCTTAGTCGGCCTCCCCAACTAGACCCGTGTGATGCAAAACGGTCCGCTAGCCTGCACTACGTGGAACGCAAAAAGCTAGCCGTTTCACACGGTGTAGGCTCATGCAAGCGCGTTTTGCCGCATGCGGAGGGAAGGTAGGAGATGAGCCGGCCTTTGGCGCCACAAATTGAGCCGGCTAGGGTTACCTCCCGCCAGTATAAGGTGGTGTCCACCTGGTCGCGTCACCTCCTTCCCCGCAGACGCGCCGCCTCCACTCCTCTCTCCTGTCTCCCTTTCGCACTCAACTCCTCCGCACCTCTCCTCTCATCCCGGCGACTTGGAGGCGACGGCGCGGCCGGTGGCAGGGCGCCTGATCCGTAGTCATCCATGGTCGCCTGTATGGGCAGCCGCGGGTACATCTTCACCGGCGAGCACCGGGTCTCCGTCAGCAACAAGCCTTGGATCCGTGCTTCGTCTTCGTCACCGAGCACATCTGCTACCTCTTCGTCCCTAGCCACTTTAGCAATATCTTCGTCCCTGGCGTGACCTGCTTCTTCCTCTCCACCGAGCAGATCTGCCTCATCTACTTGCTGTTCGAGTCATCCCTCGGGTCCTCCACCGGCACACGCGTGTTCCTCATCTTCCCCAGGACGGTCGTCTTTATCTTTGCGGAGGTATGGCTCCGATCTACGCTTCTGTTCTAGTTAGGGTTGTGGTTGTTGTTCATTGCAAAGGGGTTGGGTCTCCTACGATGGAGTCTTGCTATTGTTGCTCTATCTTTTATGATCTGTTGGATGGAATCCTATTATATGCGTGAAGGGTTAGGATTCCCGCGGAAGGGATCTGACATTTAGGTTTATTTGTGCATTTAGTGGGGTATCCTCACCGGATCTACATGTGTTCTTGATGAATTGTCATGTTTTTTAATGCGTTCGCTTGTTGTTTACAGTCCATTCATGAACTTATTTACGATTCATGTGGAGTTACCGCGTGGATGTGAAGTTGTTGCCATGAACCTGTCTCTAATGTGGATCTGTGTTGCTGAGGAGGAGCCTGCCCATGGCTAATATAGTTGTTGTGTGATGTCTATTGAGCCTTTGGGAGGCTACCTTGGGTAGCAGCCATGGCAATGATGCCGTTGTGGGGTTTTTTTTGTTGGATGATGTCGGATTTAGTGACCGGCAGTCCAACAGGGGGTTACCCAGGTGGTGGATTTGTAGGCAGGGGAGATCGCAAGACTAAGAACTCGAATAGTAACCCAGAGACACAAGGTTTGGACAGGTTCGAGCCTCCGGAGAGTAATACCCTACGTCCTGTATTTTGGTGGATTGTATTGCTGGTACGGGATGTGAAGAGTTAAGATGCCCTCGGGAGGCGTCCCTGACCGCCTTATATAGGCTGACATCTTAGGGTTACAATCGGATAGGATCTAATCATAGTCGATTGTTACATGGAAAGCAATTTAAATTGGTTTACAACAAGTATCCCATGATATCCGGGCAGAATCCGTTCACCCGGCCAGCTGGCTTGTGCTTCACGTGTTTTCATGCCTTGGCCTGCACGGCATGGTCGGGCACACTTGTTAGGGCCGACCAGTATCCTAGTCGATGGGGACCCGTGGGCACCCTTATCCCTCAAGCCCTCAAGCGATGTGGAGTCGAACAGGAACCTGATGGATGCGCAACGGAGCTTGTAATGAACTCGGCTGAAGGTACAATGTTGTCATAGTGATGGAGAGGTTGCGCAGTGCTCAAACGAAAAGGAAGAAAAATTGAAGATTCCACAAGCGTATGACCCAATGTGCATGCCTATGCGACTGCCGAGCTCCGGGATATCTGGCATCCTGTAGTTCAAAGGGAAGCACATGGAGGGCGTTGCAACCCCTGAGTGCGAGGACTGACGGAGCCACAGAGGCATGCTGACCTAAAATAGGCGCTTAGCCCCCAAGCGCGAGGACTGGTGGGGCCCAAAGGCACGTCATGGGATGTAACGGAAAACCCGCGAATTCCATCTATCGCGTGCACCATAACAGGGGACCCGCGGATTCCGTTGCTAGGTTTACGTTGTCAACCTCTTCAAAAGCCAAAGGGATGCGGTTCCATTTTCATTTTCTCTCCACTCGCACTAAAACGCTGCTGCCGCCAACACCATCGCCACCGCCCCTGAGAGCCCTACGTCACGCCGCCGTATCCATAAACCACATCCATCGCTCCTCCGCCCGAAGGCTGTAGTCACCACCACCATGACACCATTCCCGGCCGTATGCGAACAAGAGGCCCACCTACATTCGATATGCACTGCGAGGATTAGAAACCGAAGAAATGGTGATAGAGTAGGCACCTGATCCATCCACCTACTAGATGAAGTCCGTGATGACTGAGAAACGGATCCAGACCCTCATTGATCGCGGCCTGCTCGGACCCAAGTCCCTCCTAGACTAGAAGGCGACCGCGGGCTAGGAATTCCCCATTGAGGACAAGACCGAAGCTGTCGTCTTTGCGGTGTTCTTTGAGCGGGGATTCGGGATCCCAATGGGGGATTTCTTCTGCGGATTGCTTGAGTACTACAAGATTGAGTTAGTGCATCTGAACCCTAACTCCATACTCGACGTTGCCATGTTTATCCATTTGTGCGAAGCATTTCTCGGAATCCCCCCCATTTCAATCTGTGGAGATATCTGTACCAATTGAAACTGGTGACGGCGAAGGAGAAATCGAGGGTAATCAGTGGCTGTGGATTTTCACTGCAGCCAAAGAGGGCCGCCGAGTATTTTGACCTACAGCTCAAAGATTCAAACAAGGGATGGCACAAGGAGTGGTTCCTTGTTGCCAACCAGAAGCCCGAGTTGCTGCCTCGCGTCGGGAATGTGCCTGTGACAAGGTCAAAATGGTTGAACCAGCCGACCTCCAAGGAGATGGTCCAGGTCAACCAGCTGTTGGAGGAGATTGCCAACCTGAAGAGATGTGGGCTAACAGCAGAAGCTATGAGCATCAATTTCTCCCGAAGGTTAACACAACCGGTCAAGGATAGGGTCCATCTAGCGTACGAATACTCGGGTCCGCTGGATCCAACCTGGGAAGTACAGCGGAAGGTTACCCGGGAAGAGGTCACTGGCCGGGTTTGCAAGTTCTTTGGTGGCATCAACAAGAACAAGCACTGCCCCAAGGCGTACTCCTTGTGAGGTCGGCCAATCTGGTTAGTTCTTGATTTCATCGTTTGGCTTGTTTGCTTCACTTTTGCGTCTATTTCTGCTTAATACTATTTTACTTTTTAGAGCCCAGAATGTGAGTTTTTCTATCCGGCACCACTTACTGGAGGGGCCGAGCAGCAGCATCCCAAGGTTCGCCCGACCACTGAAATCGACCAGCCACTTGCCGCCCTAGATTGGGAGTCGGACTCCTCCTTTGATGACTCCGGCGAGGACGTACCAGTCCAAGGCAGCGGGACGGAGGCTAGGCACACGGCTCCTGTTGGGCAGATGACACGCCAGGCCGTCCACAAGGTGGATTCCAAGGCGCCAGAGGGGGAGAAGCTGGAGGCAGAGAAGAAGAAGCGTAAGAAGACGAGTGCCACGAAGCTAAAGGCACCCGCTGTGGCAGCAGCATTCCCTGCGGAGACCTCATCCGGGGTGCCAAGTGACGACTCCGAATCGTCCAGCCCAGCCACCAAGAAGAAGAAGGCCGAGCTCCTTGAGACGACCGCAGACGACGTGAAGCGGCTCAAGGAAGGCAATATTTGCTAGCGGACACTGAAAGTGGTGCTCATTTGCTAGCGGACACCCAAAGTGGAGCCTTTTGCTAGAAGACACATTCGTTGTTGTCAATTTTGCTAGAAGACACTTTGCACCGGTTGAGGAGAGAGAATCTTTTTTGTTGGACATCCGGTGCCCCTGTTCCCCTGACCCATATTTGGGTCGAGCCAAACAAAGGAAGCGGCGGCCCGGCCCAAACTCCCGTTGTTAAGAACTTTCCCCACCTTCCCTATCTGCACGACAAAGGAGGCGGCGGCAGCAGTGCGGCATGGGGGCAGCGGCGGCGGCGTGGGTTCGGTGGCGGCTGCGTGGGTTCGGCGGCGCGGGTGCGGGCGTCTACGACCGGATAGGGCAAGCAGAGGACGGATGACGACAGGCTCGGGTGCTGCTTCCACCTCTAGTGCATCTACGCGGTCGCGAGGAGCGCGAGATGCTCAAACACTGTGCCCGTTCTGCAGGACACCGACCGTTGTGGAGCGGACCTCCAGAACCCAAAACAATCCATTGAAGCAGTTCTATACTTGCAGGAATCGAGATTGGGTAAGTTATCTTCATTGATTTGGGGTCCATTCGGGCGGTGTCAAATTCGCAGCTAGGGTTCATCCCAAGCTTCTGTTCTTGGTCCTGAGCAGGGCAGCGACAAGTGTGCCTTCTTCATGTGGAAGCCAATGAGCCCAGAAGATGCTGGGGACGTTGCAGGATTGATGGCAGGCATGAAGGAGGTGGAGGCGGCTCTGCTGAACCTGACCAATGTAGTATCTGCTCAGAGGGTGGCTATGAGTAGCATAGCTGGAGAGGAGAGAGTGAATAGGTGGATGAATGTGGCCAATGTGTTTCTAGGAGTTGTCAACTTTATTGCCATGTGCATGTTGTATAAGAATGCATGAACTTTGGTATTATCTATAAAATGAATGGAATGGGCCAGTTATCTGACTTTGCCAAGCTGAATTCATTACATCACCAAGTTGAATTCATTACAATATCAAGTTCAATACATCACCATCATTACATGATCATGATCATTACAATACCAAGTTGAATTCATCAGGATACCAAGTTCAATACATCACAAGTTATAAAATATAAAAGGTCATCACAAGTCATCACAACAGCAGTACTTGAGGACAGCAGATGTTGCTGTTGGTTCTGCACAAAAGGTCTAGAAATCCAGCAAGTCCCTCTTGCTCCTATAGGAAGGGCTTGGACTGGATGTCAGTTGTGAGATAGCCTGACTCCTAGTCATTATCCTTGGACTGGATGTCACTTGGTGTTTTGCCTGGCTCCTAGTGACCGGAGAATGTGGAACCCTGTATAATGTAACAGCTTATTAATAGTCAGCTAAAAATTTGGAAAAAACAAAGACAAGACATGCTGTGTCAGCTTGATCACATACTGTGTATCTTTTGCAGGAGATGCAAGCTGAGCAGGAGTTGCTTTCCCTTTCTTGTTGGGTTGTTTCCCCTTGGATGTGGCCTTCCTTTTCTGCTTCTTAGATGGATCATCTGTGGTCTCTATAATCTCAACCACTTTTGGCTTGTAAGTTCTCCTCTTCTTTGGTGGTGGAGCTGGTGGTGCATCAGGGTCATTGACAGTTTCATTGCAAGTTTTCTGGAGGTGGCCAATTCCACCACATCTTTTACACCTTCTCTTGCCTTTGCTGCTGGACCCACCTTTTTCAACACCAACCATCCTTCTTTTCTTTGGCCTTCCTGCTGCTCTCTTGCAGATAGGAGGAAGGAGCTTGAAGCCAATATCCACCTTCTCCCACTCTTCTTTGTCTGGCATAGGAGGCACAACAGTTTCATAAGCTGCTTTAAACTTGTCTACATAGTAGTAAGGGTCCACAAAATCCTCCAACTCTACCCTTCTTGTGCCTATGAAAGCAATTGGATGCACACAAGGCAAACCAGTCAGCTACCATTGCCTACAAGTGCACTCCTTCTTTTCCAGATCAACAATGAACCTCCATGGTACTAGGTCTTTATTCACTCCTCCTACTTCTCCTACCATTGGCCCACTCCTATGTATGGTGTACCTTAGATTCCTGCTTTTGTTGTGGAGTTCCTTCATTACATGAGGCAGAACTTTGCCAGATAACTTTGATGCCAGCTGTTTCCTAGTGCAGAACCTTTCCATGATCAACTGCCTTATCTTGTCCATCAGTTCCACAACAGGTAAGGACTTGTCATTCCTGATCTAGTTGTTGAAGGTCTCAGCTATGTTGTTGGTGACATAGTCACATTTGCTTGTTCTGCTGAACTTTGACCTTGCCCATAACTGTTTATGATTGTCCAACAACCAGGTTATTGCCTTTGGGCAAGCCTTTAGCATCTCATTCCAGTGTCTATCATGTGTTGTTGGCCTATAGCACCTTGATGCAGGCCACAAGTTCCTTTCAAACACTTCACCTCTAAATCTCTTCTGGAAATTCTTGAAAAGATGCCTCATGCATTCTATGTGCTCTACACTATTTGTGAAGACTTTGGTAACTGCCTTATCTATTCCTTTGCCTGCATCAGTAGAAATGACAAGCCCAGGTGGTGAACCAATAGCCTTGTGAAGCATCTTCATGAACCATTCCCAGTTCTCCTTAGTCTCACTACCAAATACACCATAGGCCACAGGGAACATCCAGTTGTGGCCATCAATTCCTACAACTGCTGCTAACTGGCCCTTCCACTTTGCAGTCAGCACTGTTGAGTCAATTCCTAGATAAGGTCTACATCCATTAAGGAAGCCATCAATGCATGGCTTCAGTTCTACAAACATCCTACTAAATCTGTGCTGCTTATTCACAATATCCCATTCAACTGACACAATGCTGCCAGGACTCCTCTTCTCAATCTCTGCTTTCCAAGAGAACACATGTACAAAACTATCCTCACAGCCACCCATAATCTCATCTAACGCCATTTGCCGACCGTCCCAAGCAACGTAGTAGCTAACCTTGATGCAATACTTCTTCTCTAACCTATCCTTCAAAACTTTAGCCCCAAGAGTTGGATCTTCCCTAAGCCAATTTATCACTCTGTCCTTCACCCAGTGGTTGGTAGCCATGCAGTTCTTTTGCACTTTGCTTTTGCTGGCACAGTTATGCTTGTGTGGCAACTTCCTAATCTGCAACAATCAACAAAAAAGAGTCAATAGTTAGTTGTCAACAAAGAATGAATAGGGGTTTAGTTCTACAACACATACCTGCCATGTCCTCCCATCTTGACACTGAGCTGCATAAATCCTCCACCTGCACTTCTTGGCCTTACAATATGCTCTGAACCTCCTTGACTCACTATATGGAACTGCAAGTTCAACTTCATAAAGCACAACATATTGCCTAATACACCTTTTAAAACAATAACCATCTTCAAATGTAACACCAACGGCTATCTTAGGGTTATCTATGTCAGTCACATGCAGCACACTCTCACAGCCCTGCTCATCATCCACAACAAGTGGGTCATCATCTTTTGGGTCAGAGCTAGGGTAGTAATCACAGTCCTCCTCAGCACCATCAATCAACAGATCCTTGTACTTGTTTTTCTCATCATCTACTCCAACATACTCAACTTCATCTGACTCTCCCCAGTCGTCATCAGCATTGCGATTACCATCATCAGGGTTCACATTACCATCAGGAGTGACATTTTCATCAGGGTTCACATTACCATCAGGAATGACATTTTCATCAGGAAGAATCATAGCTATTGGCAAACACATGACTTGACTCTGTTGTGTGGTAACAGCAGATGCATTGGCATGACAAACTTGGGGCTGCACTAATCGAGGTCCAGTGTCAACAACATCTACAGTCAATGGCAGCCTTCTACTCTCCCAATACACCTCAAATGCTTCTAGCAAAGTAGAGTCAGAATCTATATGCATTGTCTCATCCTTGGTTTTGTCAAAGAAAGTGACTTCCAAGGCTTGATCCTTCCCATGAAATATCTCCTCAGCAAGCATAGCACTAAAATCTATCCAATTAGTGGTATCCTTGTCTACCACACGCATGAAGTTAGTAGTTACATGATAATCATCAAGCCCATCTGGTCTATGCTCTACATAGCCAGGAACTCTAATCGCCACCCTACAGGCGGCCGTCGGATCCATCCTAAATACAAAATAAATACCAGATCGAAACTAAACGAGCTAAAAAATGTAGTCTTTTTAATGCATCCACAGGTAACACATACAAATCGAGCGAGTTAGGGTTCAAGAAAAGGCACTAACCCTTTTGGAATCCATTTGAATTGAAGCGCCCTTGGTGGAGAACCCAGGCTCTGCACGTTGTTCCTGATAGGGGACTTCATCTTTCTGGTGCCGTTCTTCCTCAGCCCCTCATGGTGCACGATGAAGCGCCCTTGGTGGAGAACCCACGCACCCGTGCCCGCGTCGCCGAACCCACGCAGCCACCGCCGCTCCCGCGCCACAGCCGTCGCCGAACCCACGCAGCCGCCGCCGCTCCCGCGCCGCAGCCGTCGCCGAACCCACGCAGCCGTCGCCGCTCCCGCAGTGCAGCCGCCGCCGAACCCACACCGCCGCTGCCGCCCTCGCGCCGCACCCGCCGCCACCGCCTCCTTTGCCGTGCAGATAGGGAAGGTGGGGAAAGTGCTTAGCAATGGGAGTCTGGGCCGAGCCGCCGCTTCCTTTGTCTGGCTCGACCCAAATATGGGTCAGGGGAACAGGGGCACCGGATGTCCAACAAAAAAGATTCTCTCTCCTCAACCGGTGCAAAGTGTCTTCCAGCAAAATTGACAACAACGAATGTGTCTTCCAGCAAAAGGCTCCACTTTGGGTGTCCGCCAGCAAATGTGCACCACTTTCAGTGTTCGCTAGCAAATTTTGCCCTCAAGGAATGGCTAAAGATGGAGATCCGCGGGGAAAAGTAGAAGGAGCCGATCCTGCCACTGCCAGCACCTCTTCGCCCAAAGTTTCAAGCGAAGAGCACATTGTGAGTATGATCATGGTGTTGTATATTGTTTGAAATTTTTTTTGTACATTGCTTTGCTTTATCTCTGTGTCTCACCATCCGAGCAGGAAGTCGGTGATAGTGGATGAGCTGGGACTGCAGGCGTTGGCGTCAGGACCCATGCAGAAGGTTGGACTCCTGATGCGACCATAGGGGCTGCATCGACGATGTCTATCCAGGCCGGGAGCAAGAGTAGCCTAGAGACGGGACATAAGGGGCCTGAACCAAGGTTGTCACCGTGCCAAGATGTCGTTGAGGACGCCACTATATCCGTGCATGGGGCCATAGATGCCAATGTTGGGGTGCAGATGGAGAAGGCCTCCAAGGAAACGCCGATCGACGTGGAGGCGACGGGCTATGACGCCGACATCGATGCCCATGAAGATGATTCCACCACCCTGGACTTCTCCGGGACGGCCCTGGCGTAGGATGCTGCCCTCAACAAGAAAGGTCTTGCCATCCTGAAGGAATCTGCGGCCAAGGTCGGAGAGGTGTTATATGTAAGTTGGCCGATCAATCTTACTATTCACTTCTATCCCTGTCTTCCATCCTTGAATTGTTGGAGTCACTTTTATATAGAATCTGGCTGAGCGTGCGCACAAGAGGGCGAGAGCCATCCACTACACCCAGGAGTATCGCCTTGAGGCTGAGCGCTTGAAGGCCAAGATCAAGAAGGTCAAGGAGGATGCCACGGAGCAGATCCGACAAAAGGACTGAGAGATCGAGGAGGAAAAGAAGATCCCCATGGAGGTCCAAGGCAACCTTAGTGCTTTGCTGATTGGTATGACTTCGTTTCATATGGAAGATCTACCTTGGGTAGACGAGGCTGATATCTTTTCTTGAGTTCTGTTATTTTACAGATGCCCAGAGGAAAGAGGAGAGGCTCAAGAGAGACCTCAAAGAGTGTGAGGAGACCAATACCCAATTGCAGTGAGACACGACATCGCCGTGAACCGTGAGTATGCCGTGTCGTAGAAATAGTCTTTAGCATGATCAGGTGGTCATTGTAGGGTTGGAGGTGGAGCTAGAAGACCTAAGGTCGACTGTGGGCTACGGGATGGACATGATCCAGCCCGTGGCCAACCCTGATGAGCCAATGCCACTAGTGGACCGCTTGAAGAGTGCTCCAAGTCGGCTGAAGGTCTTTATGAAGGAAACCACCGTGGAGTGCGCCAAGAACGTCATGGTGGTTCTGAAGATGCACTTCCCCTGGCTGGCTGTGGAGTGCGTCGAAACGAGCATCGCCGTTGATTTTGATGCTAATAACCTCCCAGAGCTGGCCGAGCAATATCAACAAGCCGCGGAGGAAGTAGTTAAAGAACTGGACCTATAAAAAACTATAAAATGTATCAATCTATGCCATGAGTCAAGTAAACTTGTTGATTAACTTATGTGAAAAGAAAGCCTCCACCCCTTCTTAGGTTTATATGATAGGACATCATGTAGCTTAGGCCTGTAGCCGCTAAGCGCCTAGCCTTGCCTGGCTAGCACTCTGCTGAGAGCGGATCTTGAGCTTGTAGAGGGGGCGGCCGCAAGGTTGTCTGGGTTTCATGAGCTAGGATACCATCCACATGAGTTAATCGTACTTGCCGTGAGAGGTTTAGGAGAAGAGGTGAGACCCGGAGGTCGGTGCATAACAGGGGAAGCCCCCGAGCGTGAAGATGAGGGTGTGGTCTGTCGATCAGGTCGGACAGCCCCCGAGCGTGAGTAAGAGCTCGAGTAAGAAAGAAGGTAGTAGATACGCAAATAACCTCGAAGGTTTTATTTATTCAATATAAAATGTAAAGAGAGTATATAGCTTTTAGGTCCTAAGTGTAGAAGCATCGCAAGTGCTGAATGTTCCATGGATTAGGGACACCTGAGCCATCCGCCCACTGCAGCCGGTAAGTGCCGGGTTGGATGACTTCTTTAACGATGAAGGGCCCCTCCCATGGGGCTGACAGCTTGTGCATGTCCTTTGTGGACTGGATCCGGTGGAGCACTAGGTCGCCGACGTTGAATGAGCGTTCTTGGACGTTCTTGTCATGGTAGCATCGAATCTGCTGCTCGTGCCGCGCATGCTGGATGAGGGCTGCCACACGAAGCTCTTACAGGCTATCGATGTCGACCTGCCAACTCTTTTCTGCTTCCCCTACCTCGTAGTATTGAATATGCGGGGCACCAAAGGCTACATTTGTTGGCATTACAGCCTATGAGCCATAGATGAGGAAGAATGGGGTGTAGCCGGTAGCCCGACTCTTTTGGGCGTGGAGGCCCCAAATGACCTGGGGTAACTCTCGAAGCCATTTGGTGGTGTACTTGGATGTGTCGTCAAAGATGCGAGACTTGAGGGATTGGAGGACCATCCCATTGACACGTTCGACCTGGCAGTTGCATCGTGGGTGAGCTACTAAAGAGTAGTATACATCAATGAGGTTGTCCTAGCAAAAATCCTAGAACTCGGATCTTATGAATTATTTGCCCAGGTCGGTGATGATTCTATTGGGGACCTCGAAGCGGTGTGTGAGCTCTTTGATGAATTGAGCAGCTTTGGCCAATTCTATGCTGGTGACAGCCTTGACTTTGATACACTTGGTGAATTTGTCAACTGCCATGAAGATATGGGTGTATCCGCTCAGAGCGGTCTTGCAAGGGCTAACCATATCCAGCCCCTAGCATGTGAAGGGCCAGGATGGTGGGATGGTGTGCAGGGCCTGCGTTGGGAGATGCTGCTGCTTGGAGAAAAATATGCACCCTTTACACCTCTGGACAAACTCTTTTGCGTCGGCGATAGCAGTTGGCCAGTAGAAGCCAGAGCGGAATGCTTTCCTGATCAAATTGCCCGAGGCGGCATGGTTCCTACACGAGCCCGAGTGGATTTTGTGGAGGAGTTCGAGGCCTTCGTTGTGGAGGATGCACTTCATTAGAATGCCGGTAGATGCGGCCTTCCTGTACAACTCCTTACCGATCACAACGTATTTGGTGCTGCGTCGTGTGAGCTTTTTGTGCTTGGCTTTGTCCTCTGGGGACATGTTGTCTGTGATGAATGCGATGAAAGGTGCGTGCTAGTCTTCCTCTGCCTCGATCATCAGGGCGTCGGTGGATGCTGGGTCAGCCTGAGCCTCGTCAGCTTGGTCCAGGTCCAATATCTTGGTAGAGGGTTTTCTCAAGTCCTAGGCAAACACGCCAACTGGGACTTGGGCGCGTTTTGACCCGAGTTTGGATAAGATGTCAGCGGCGACGTTGTTTTCCCAATGGACGTGATGAAACTCGAGGCCATCAAAGTAAGCCTCGAGTTTGCGGACCTCGGCGCAATAGGCATCCATGGTGTCCTTGGTGCACTCCCAGGATTTGTTGACCTGCTCGATGGCAACCTTAGAGTCGCCAAATGCAAGGATGTGCTTAATGCCGAGCGAGGCGGCGATGCGGAGCCCATGTATGAGGGCCTCGTACTCAGTGCCGTTGTTGGTAGCCTTGTAGTGGATTTGGAGGACGTACTTAAACTGCTCGCCTTTCGGGGATATGAAGAGGACCCCTGCGCCAGCTCCTTCGAGGTTGAGGGCACCATCAAAGTACATCGTCCAGTGCTCCGGCCTCTCTAGGGAGGGTGGCTCTTGGATCTCCGTCCATTCGGCAATGAAGTCGGCTAAGATCTTGGACTTGATCGCATGACGTGGGCAGAAGTCGATGTCTATATTGCCGAGTTCCACAGACCATTTGACGACTCGGCTGTAGACATCCCTGTTCTGCAGAATTTCACCGATTGGGTAGGAGGAGATCACTAGTATCTTGTGCGCTTGGAAGTAATGATGTAGCTTAGGGAGGTGATTAGGATTGTGTAGAGAAATTTTTGGACCATGTGGGCGTGGTCGTGTTCTTTGCGTTCTACAACTAGCACCGTGCTCACAACGTGTGTTGTCACACAGATGTATAGCTACAACGTTTCTTGATCAGCCGAGGCCGTCAGGACAGGAGGGCTGGATAGGGATGTTTTGAGTTCCTCGAGGGCTTTGCGGACCTCGTCATCCCACTAGAAGTTGTCTGCCTTCTTGAGCAGATCGAAAAAGGGAAGTCCCTTTTCACCGAGCTTGAGGATGAAATGGCTAAGGGCTGCCATCATGTCTGTGAGCTTCATGACGTCCTTTTTGCCGGCCGGCTGCACCATGTTCCTGATGGTGTCAACTTTCATAGGGTTGGCTTCAATGCCACGTTGGCTGACCATGAAGCCTAGGAGCTTTCCGGATGGGACACTGAAGACGCATTTGCCCGGGTTGAGTTTCCATCGATAAGCCCGAAGGCTATCGAAGGATTGGGCAAGGTCGGTGGTGAAGTTTTCTTCATCTTTGGTCTTGATGACTACATCGTTGACATAGGCCTCTACGTTTTTGCAGAGTTGTTTCACGAGGCAACCTTGGATTGCCTTCTGGTAGGTGGCACCGGTGTTTTTTAACCCAAAGGTCATCGTGTTGTACCAGTAGATGCCATAGGGCGTTATGAACACGGTCTTATCTTGGTCGGCGGGGTTGAGGGTGATCTGGAGATAGCCCGAGTAGCAATCGAGGAAACACAGCACAATGCAACCGGTCGTGGAGTCCACGACTTTGTCGCTGTAGGGAAGGGGTCTTTAGGGCAATGTTTGTTAAGATCAGTGTAGTTGATACACATTCTCCATTCACCAGTTTTCTTTTTTTACAAGGACTGGAATTGCTAACTAGTCGGGGTGTTTACATTCACAGATGAATCCGGCAGCTAAGAGCTTATTAGTTCTACCCTAATAGCCTCCTTGCGATCTTGAGCAAAACGGCGAAGCTTCTACTTGACCGGCCTTGCTATCTTGCTCAGCTCCAAGGAGTGCTCAACCAGCTCCCACGGGACACCGGGCATATCGGATGGTTTCCATGCGAATATGTTCAAGTTGTCCTGGAGGAAACTGGTGAGCGCGTCTTCCTATTTGGGGGTGAGGCCAGCCTCGATGAGGGTAGTCTTGGAGGGATCTTCCATGCCGGAGCTGATCTTCTTGACTTGCGGGTTGGGTTGCAGCGCCATGGGCATCGGGTCCGCCTCTGGGATCATCATCTGGTTTTAGTCCACCTTCTTGGACTCGGCAACCATCATGGTGGGGTTGGCCGAGTACTCCAGGGTCTCGACGAGCTACACAGCCTCCGTGTCGCACTTGTAGGACATTTCAACATCATTATAAATGAAGAGGATGCCATTTGGAGCTGGCATCTTGAGGACAAGGTAGGTATGGTTACGAATCACCATGAACCTCACTAGCATTGGCCTGCCAAAGATGGCATGGTAGAAGATCTTGAACTTGGCAACCTCGAAGGTGAGGTGCTCGGTGCGGTAGTTATTGAGGGTGCCGAACATGACTGGCAAGACGACTCTCCTGATAGGATAGGATCCTTTGCCGGGTACTATACCGTAGAATGGGTCTTCGCAGGGAAGAAGCCACTCGAAGTTGAAGTCCATGCGCTTCAGGGTCTCGGTGAAGATGATGTTGAGGTCGCTGCCTCCATAGATCAGCACCTTGGAGAGGAGGACTTTGTCTATGGTGCGGCGCACCATCAGCGGGTAGGACCCGGGGTCCAGGAGGTGCACCCTGTGATCTTCCCTGGAAAAGGTTATGAGCATCTCCAACCAACACAGATACCGGACTGGTATGATGGAGACGAAGTGAACTTCCGACCTTTGCAATTTGTGCTTGCGGTTGTTGCAGAAAGTTTTAGGGCCGCCAATGATGACCTTCACCTCCCACTCAATGCCCTGGAACTCGCCGTTGTCGTTGTCGGGGCCCTGGTTGGCGTTGGGATTGCGCTGGTCTTGGTGCTCTTCTTTGCTTTGGTTAGCATGTCAGCGGTCGTCGCGGTGGCGGTTGTCTTCCTTGCGGTAGTCATTCTGGTAAGGCCGCTAGTATTCCACCGGGACACAGAGCTCTTTTTTGAGGATCATACAGTCCCGAAGATTGTGGTGTGCGTCTTTGTGGAAGGGGCATGGGGCGTTCAACGTATCATTGAACTCCTCTTGGAGGAAGGTTGTCTGCCTCGCAGGGTCGGGTTCGGCGGCGAGGACCTTAGGGGCCCTCTTCCGAGGTCGGGAGGACTCCGGGCAGGGCTGGTGCTGGTGGTCTTGATGGGTCGGTGGTTCATAGTCATCATTGTGGCGGTTCTTGCCATCCTAGAATTGGACGTTCTCGGCCTCATCTGTGTCGGCCTCATGTCTTCGACCATTTTGGGAGCAACTTGGAACATGGTACAGAACATTGAGCGGTTCCTGAGGCTGGTGCGGAAGCACCAGATGACATCGCAGTCCTCAATGCCGACCAGCCTGCTGCGGTTGTCAAAGAAGCGGTTGACGTACTCGTGGAGAATTTCGTTCTTCCGCTGGCGAACTTGGCTGAGGTTTTCTGTGTTTCCGGGTTGGTTGTAAATAGTCTGATAGTTCTAGGTGAAAGCTCTTGTGAGCTAACCATAGGTGTCGATGCAGCCTCGTGGGAGGTTCATGAGCCATAGGAAGGGTGCGCTTCCCATCACCACCATGAAGTAGGCGGCCATCTGGTCGTAGGTGCTGTTCGCAGCCTTGACTATGATGCAGTACATGTTCAGCCAAATTGTTGGGTCGGAGCGACCATCGTAGTTCTCGTTGATGGCTGGCTTGAAGGTGGGCGGCCATTGGATAGCCCTAAGGTGGGGGTGAATGCGGTGAACCCGTCCATGTCCATGTCATCGTCTTCCATGAGGCAGTATTGTATGTTGTGGGTCTCCTGCTCTACGTTGCGGTTGGGTTGGTGGTCGACCCTCGGAGCACCGAAGTCGCGGTGGTACTGGACGCGCCGTCGGAGCTATGCCTCATCCTGATCCTGGTGACGGTCGTTGAGCTTACCATCGAGGTCGCAACAGTCGCGAAGGTTGTCGTGGAGGTCGCGATTAGGTTGCTGACCAGGCCAACTGCGGCGTTTTCCGTCTCCTCATCCGTCATGGTGGCGGTTGTCGTGGTGGTGGTTATCTGGTTGGCGGTCGGCGTCGTCGGGATGGTGGTCATCGCCCTGGCACTGGTCCATCTCCTCCTCTTGAATGTAAATCTGGAGTGCGATGAGAGCCTCCTTGAGCGTGCTGGGGCCTGGGCCTTTTCCTCAATTTGGATGTTAGCAATACGGAGTCGTGCTCGGATTTGTTGCAGTTCCTCTGAATCCAGAAGGTTTTTTAGATCGGCAAAAATAGCCCCCAGGTTGGCTTGGGGTGTGGCAAAGACGTCATGACCGTCCTATTCGAGGTCGGCCTGCAGATTGCGGGCACATAAGGGACGCCTGCGTCGACCTCCAACGCCTCCTTGGTCATCATTGTTGCCACCATTAGGTGCCAACGGGACGGGTGGGGCATCGGTCACTGCGGGGGTGGCACGCGGCTGATGGACTAGCTCGGCTCGGTCCTGTTGTGGTGCCTGCCGCGGTCTCGATCCCTCTCGTTGCGCCCTTCCTCCAGGGAGGAAGTTTCGCCATCACGAGGAGGTTCGTCGACGGAAACAGCGAAGACTTCCCGATCTAGTGATGTGGAGCTTCCATCATCACCCTCACCATAAGGGTTTGGGGTTAGGGCGAAGCTAGGGACCTGGAACTCACCGCAGTTTGGAAACTGGGTGGGTTCGGGTGGGTCGTCAAATTGAATCTGGAAAGACTGCCCAAGTTTTTCGGAAAACACGGCAGCCAAGTTCTTTATACCAAAAGGGGTGCGGGGAGAGCCCTGCGCCGATCTTTCAAGGCGTAGTGCTGCCTCGAAGAGGTTGATGCACTCAGCAATGGTGTTGCTGATGCGAACTAGCCCCGTGAATAGATCGGAGGGTGTGGGTGGGCTGGTTGCCATGAGGATGTGTGGGACCCTCTCCGAGAGAGAGAGAGATAGAGATAGAGAGATCGCTGATCTGCTGGGCAAGCGGCGTGATGATCCTCGGGTGAAGACCTTGCTCCATTGAAGCAGATCTGGCAGATGTCCAGCTAGCGGTGGATGCCGAGTCGGTGAAGGAGGCGATATGGTTGGAGTTCACTAGCATGCTCCCGAAGCGGAGCTGGATCGGATTGGCAAGAAAGTCCTTCATGCTTTCGGGGAAGATGACACTGGGACGGGATGTCATCGAGCTCGCTGGGGAGGATCTCACGATTGCCCCTACCTGGCATGCCAACTGTTGAATTTAGTCACCGGCAGTCCGCCAGGAGGTTACCTTAGTGGTAGATTTGTAGGCGGGGGAGATCGCAAGACCAAGAACTCGAATGGTAACACAGAGACGCAAGGTTTAGATAGGTTTAGGCCTCCAGATAGTAATACCCTATATCCAGTTTTTTGGTGGATTGTATTGCTGGTATGGGATGCAAAGAGTTGAGATGCCCTCGGGAGGCGTCCCTGGCCGCTTTATATAGGCTGACGACCTAGGGTTACAATCGGATAGGATCTAATCCTAGTTGATTGTTACATGAAAAGCAATCTAAATTAGTTTACAATAAGTATCCCGTGATATCCGGGCAAAATCCATTTGCCCGGCCTCCTGGCTTGTCCTTCACTCATTTTCATGCCTTGGCTGCACGGCATGGTCGGGCGAGCCCACTTATCAGGGCCGACCAGTATCCTGGTCGGTGGGGACCCGTGGGTACCCTTATCCCTTAAATGACGTTGAGGAGGAGCCTCCGGGAGGCTACTTTTTGTAGCAGCCGTGGCATTGATACCTGTTGGTTATGTTTACTTGTATGTTGGCTGTGTTTTGGTTGATGATGTGTTGAGGAGGAGCCTCTGGGAGGCTACTTTGGTAGCAGCCAAAGCAGTGATACCTGTTGGACCTGTGGACTTGTTTGTTGGGTGGTTCTTGGTCAATGATGTGTTCTGGAGGAGCCTCTAGGAGGCTACTTTGGTAGCAGCCAAGGCAATGATCCCTTTGTTGCCATGCTTGTGTATACTGCCACATCGTAGCATGTCTTCAGTTCCATTTCAGTAAACAAGTTCTAAAATTTATTTATTCCCATTCAATGATGTAGATGGACTTGCATGAGTACCGTGCCAGGATGGCTTCTCAAGCTGCGGCTCTTATTGTTGTATGCATTGCATTTCTGTATGGTAGGCTTAGGAGGGGCAGGTCTGATTCAGATAAGGAAGACATTTTTGTTTGGATTCCTAGGGTAGTGGTCAATGCTGAGAGGCAGGCAAACCTAGATAAGATCTATAACTGCATAGAGGTAGAGTCTGTAAGCATGCTAAGGATGCATAAAGCTCCTTTCTTTCAGTTGGTTAACCTGTTTAGGGAGAGGTACCTCCTAGATGACAGCATACACACTAGTGCTGAGAACAGGTTGCCATGTTCCTCCACATCGTGGGACACAACCAAAGATTTAGTGTGGTCCATCACACCTTTAGAAGATCCATAGAGACTGTCAGTAGGTACTTTGCACAGATGCTTTATGAAATTGGGGAGCTTAGGGGTCAGATGATCAGAGCCCCTGATGGTGCCACCCATCCTAAAATCCTTGGGAGCCTGAGATGGAACCTATACTTCAAGGTACTTGGGTAGTTTGTATTGTGCGCTAATATTTACATAATACATGGTACACTGATGCATGCATGTTAATTGCCCTAGGACTGCATTGGAGCTATTGATGGCACTCACATTCTTGCTAGAGTGCCATTTAAGATGTAGGCTGCTTTTAGAAGTCGTAAGAGCAGCATAACACAAAATGTGCTTGCTGCTGTTGATTTTGACATGAGGTTCACCTATGTCCTTGCTAGGTGGGAAGGATCAGCTCATGATGCATTGATCCTAGTTGATGTGTTAGAGTGAGATGATGGGCTGAGGGTACCACAAGGTACATAGTCCATCCAGCTTGTTATCTGCACAAGTTTTTTCTTTTCTTCCACTAGGTAGCTCATGTACCCTAAATCCATTCATTTGTAGGCAAATTCTACCCTGCTGATGCTGGCTACGCTTTGCGACCTGACTTCCTTCCTTCGTATCGGGCTATTAGGTACCACATGTCGGAGTTTGAGGGTAGGAGAACCCCTAGCAATGCTTAGGAACTGTTCAAACTAAGGCACTCATCCCTGAGCACAATAGTTGATAGGACATTTGGGGCTCTTAAGGGCAGGTTTCGAATACTAGATAATAAGCCTTACCATCCATACCCCTCACAAGTTAAGGTTGTCATTGCTTGTTGTATTCTGCATAACTGGATCTTGGGGTTTAGCTGGATGAAGTTGTCCCAGGGGAGGATTGCTCCCCACCACCCTCACAATCACAGCCTACACCCACTTATGCATCCCTGTCATAGGAAGCTAGGGCTTGGGGGTGTTCAGAGGGATGAGTGGGCATTGGCTATGTGGCAGAACAATAGGTCATCTAGGGTGTAGTGTCTTGTCTGATTTAGTGAAACTGCAAGGAACCCTGGTGTGACAGTTATGTGATGGTAGCTGGAACTTGCTGAGACCTCTACTGTACTAAATTTAATTTGCTTTCTCCCTACATCTAATGTTCTTCAAATGTTGTTTCTATCTACACATTTGCTTTCAATTTTGTTTTCATCACCTTGAGGTTACTTTGTTGTTGCTTTGGGGACACAAAGGGCTGCGATGACCTAACCTATCATGTGCCTGGTACTTAACGGTGTGTGTTGAGATCTCTACTATTGGTTACCTAGGCCAATGGCTAAGGAGGATGTGTTCTTTGGTTCTACTGCTGCTGGGTTTGGTAGTGCTGGTCAACTACTTGCTAGTCAACTACTTGCTGGTCATGGTGCTGTTGCTGCTACCTTTGGCCTGGGTCAGGCTGCTAGTGTTGGTGGTGTGGGTGCTGGTAGTGGTGTTGGTGCTGTTGCTTAGGTCCTTGGTGGTGGTGGTGATCCTACGGGACTGAGGGGTGTTGCTGCTGGTGTTGGCGCTCAGGGACAGGTGCTGGTGCTAGTGGTTGTGCTCAGAGACAGGGTGGTGTTGGTGGTGGTCTTCCTCGTCCTCCTATGAGGTGGACCACTGCCACCTCCGGATTTGTGCTGCATCGCATGTGTGAGTTGATTGGCACTGGTGTGAAGCATGAGAAGGGCTTCAAGGAGGTGCATGTGAATAAGGTGGCAAAGGCGCTGCAGGACTGGACTAAGTAGCATGTCACCGCCACTTAGGTGTACAACCACCTTGCGTAAGTGATGGCAGAGGTGGGGAAGGGTGTGCAAACTGAGGGACCTTAGTGGTGCTCTTTGGGATGGTGACACCTGTAGCATCACTCTTGAGCAGAAGCACTACCACTGCAAGGTTAGTGCCTATTATGCATTCTATTTTTCAATAACTGTCCTCATTTTCGATTGCTAAGTTCTAACTCAATTTGTTGTTGGTCTTCTATTTTGCAGGATCATCCCAAGGACGCAGAGCTGCTCAACAAGCCCATTGAGCACTACACTCATATGGAGATCATCTTTGGAGGGGGGCATGGCAACAGGCCGCTGGACCATGGGTTCTAGGGAAGCACTTGGTGTGTTCTCTGGGTTTGGGAACACAACGAGAAGAAGGTGGACAAGTAGCACCTGGTTGATTTGACTTCGACTGAGCAACATGTGGACTAGAAGACGGTCAACAAGCCTGCTGGCTCCACGGAAGGTTCCAAGGCTCCTGCATACTGCACTAGGAGCAAGAGGGCTGCCATGTCCATGGAGGTCCTTACCCACATTACCGATGCTGTGAACAATGTGGCAGCTGCACTGAGGGAGACTGGGCCTGAGCAGGTGCACCCTGACCTCTACAATATTGTGATGCTAACCCCTAGCTTCTCTGAGGAGGCCCTGATCATTGCTTGTAGCCACCTCCTGGACAACAAGTCCCAGGGCAATGTATTTGTCAAGATGGGGGACAACCACCGCACTTTTAGCCACCTCCTGAACAACAAGTCCCAGAGCAATGCATTTGTCAAGGTGGGGGACAACCACCGCACCCTTTGGCTTAGGACCTGGCTGGGCAAGCACTATACTAGTTATGTGGTAGCTGTTGGTGTCTTCTAGCTCAGGGAAAACAATTGAGCAAGTCTCCATCCCTAACCACTCCCTTCTTTTGCACAGATCTCTATATACGTAGGTCTGACCTGTTAGGGTGTAGCCTCACTTGCACCAAACCTTTTATGGTGGTTTTTTGTTTCACATGGGGTGGCTAATTACTAATTAAGTTTTATGGCAGCATGGCGAGGTTAAGAACATTGCTACGAACTATTCGCTAAGGAACTGCATGGTAACTAAGTATTGTAATATGATGGATCTAGTACTATTATGTGCCTGTGATGCTTATGATGTGATGCCATGTATGCCTGTTTAGATGATATCCTTTTTACTTTACCTAATTTGTTGCCATGTTGACTTGTGTTTGCTATGCTTTAACTTGCTGTTTCATATGCTATCATGTTCTTGCTGTTCTTGCTGAAGTTGTTGACATGTTTCAGTTACTTTTTTCCTGCTGCTGTTTTCCTATTCTTTGACCTGTGATGATTAGTAATGGGTAGGACAATAATGAAGTGGCACTTCTATTCTAGTTGTTCTTCGTGTTGTTCTTTGTTTGGTGTCTTTAAGCTTTATTCCCTCTGTTATACTCTTTCTTTCTGCTCTTTTCGTGCCAGTTTTGAGTCCACCTGTCTGTATGACATTAGGTGAAGATTTAATTTCTAATCTGAGGTCCAACATACTTCTTTCCATGCTTGTGATGCACTTGTACTGAGGCAATCTCATGTTGGCTGCTTTTTTGTTATGTCTGCTTGTTTGGGATGATAAGCCTAAATTTTTTTTCTCTGACCCAACTAGATGTGGATCTGACCTTGTTGCTTTTTGTGATCGAACTACAGTTGTTTGAATGCAAGTGTTTGAGGCAGGATATCAGATTGGTGAAGCAAATGCTTTCATTATGGTGAGGCTTCTATATTTTTGGTATTTGCTCTTAAGGTTTTACTGTAATTTATGCGAATGATGACAGGCTTGCGAGTACGCTTAGTAGGTTGTATTCCCCAAGCTCGATGTGGACCTTGATCAAGTTGCCTTATGGTGACTTGAGCAACATCCACTCGAGCTTGGCGAGTAGGACCTCTCAATATGGTACAAGCAACCCTCTCTGACGCCTCCATGTAATTCTTAGCAATGATATAAAGGTGGTAGCATGCATGCCGCAAGATGCTGCCTACATACTGAGGCAAATAAGGTATACCTTGCCTTGATTGCCTCACTATTACGAAGCTCCTTGGTGCATGCATCTACACCTGAGCTGAGCCTAAATAAGAACCCACTTGTCTCTTATGTTGCTGCCTTGTTGATTTGCTTTATAGTAGTGTTGTTTCTGTGGATGGGGATGATGATGACGATGCTCACACTGGCTACCAAACGCACCCCTTAGGACCCTAACAGGTGTTAGTTCCTCAAGACCAGAACATACATCAATACAAACCAACACACAGGACGTAGGGTATTACGCGATCTAGCGGCCCGAACCTGTCTAAATCGTGTTCCTTGCGTCACCATTGATTCCTTGATTCTCGACGACCCTTACCGCACAAAAGACCACCTAGGGTACCCCTAGGCGGGTTGCCGGTCTAAAACACCGACAGCTGGCGCGCCAGGTAGGGGAACTCGTCGAGTCTCTAAGCGCGAACTCAATGGCGAAAGTCATCATCAGGCCCGTCTTCTTCATCGAAGCCGGCGCCACCTTCATTTTCGAATCCTGGCTTTGCGTCGCTGAAGGCTCGGGATCGTTCCGGCGCCGGATCGTCGACACTCAGGAGAAGAAACCAGAAGAATTGACCAGGAAAAATCAAGACTTCAAAGTCAACAAGCTCAAGTTCGACTACGCGTCGGATTCGACTTCGCCTCGGACTACTCCAACATCTCGCTCAAGGGTCGGGCTCCGCCGACCCCAGCACTCAGGGTCGAGTGAGGTGGAGCCTCCCTCGAGGTCGGGCGAGGCGGAGCTACCCTTCCACAGGGTCGGGCTCCGTCGACCCCAGGCCTCGGGGTCGGGCGAGGCGGAGCCTCACTCGGGGTCAGGCGAGGCGGAGCTACCCTTCCATAGGGTTTGGCTCCGCCGACCCCAGGCCTCGGGGTCAGGCGAGGCAGAGTCTCGCTCAGGGGTCAGGCTCTCTCGACCCCAGGACTCGAGGTCGGGCGAGGCGGAACTACTCCTCCGAAGGGTCCGGCACTCCCGACCCCAGGACTCGGGGTCAGGCGAGGCGGATTTCCACTCAGGGTCGGGCGAGGAGGAGCTACTCCCTCAAAGGGTCGGGCTCAGCCGACCCCTGGACTCAGGATCGGACTCGCTTCGGATTCGGCCCCAGTCAACATCCAAATCAGTCTCGACTTCAAAGCGGTTCCCGCACGGACTCCGCAACGCGACAAGAGTCTACCAAGATTTTCTTGCTCGAACCCGAGTTGAACTCGGGCATGACGAGGACGTTGACTCCGACTCATCCTACTCACCAGAAATACCATTATCTGGTCCAGCCCAAGGGTTGGTAATAACTTCAACACCACAAGGCAGATTCGTCCACTGGCCAGGATTGCGACCATCTTTCCTCGACCGTGACTACGACTCGCGCCTCGTCGCCCATATAGACAACCTACCATATCAAGAGGGCGTTCCACTTACGTCCAACCATGAAGAAAGCTATACAGAGATTGCTACGTCAAGTTCCGGAAGCTATTACCCGGACAGGGAGATACTGGTTATCACTCAGAATAACAACCCGGGTACTAGCCAGAATAGAACCCCCAGGCGACTAGCAAAAGTCGACAACATCTCTAAAGATGAGTCTACAGCCGACAATGAAACTCCCGAACAGCGCAACCAACGAAGGGCGCGCAATACCACTCGAGTTGAGCGTCGACAATCGATGACTACAAATATCCCTATTACAAATCTTGAATAGGCTTTCAACGCAGTCCAGGCTCAGGAGCACAATACTCCACTTGCGGCTATCGCTTCAATCAACCTTTTGACAACTCCGATGCCTCAAGATAAGGATAACGCAGCCACAGCTCAACTCGTGCAACATGGCAACGGACTAATCGCACAACTCGCGGAGCAAGCTTACAAGCTGCTTGACAAAGAATCACCAATCCCGTCCGTTCCTCGCATTACAGACGGAAGCAGGGGGGCTGCCGATAAAAATGTCACCCCACGAAACAATGATGCAGTCAACCAACCCCGGCAACACAGCCAAGGCTCAAGCAAGCATAAAGCTCCTACTCAACAGAAGGATGTGGGTGAAGCCAGCTGCACCAACTCGGTTAAAAGTATTCGCCCTACTTGGAAGATCCGCGAGATGTCCAGCATCAGCGATCTACGAGAAATCCTCAACAGTCGGCACGAACGGGAAGTCGACAGCTACAACCACTTTCCTGCTTTCACAAACCGGGTAATGAAAACAAAATTACCCAAAAAGTTCAAACCGACCGGCATTACCAAGTACGATGGCACGCAAGATCCAGTTCAATGGCTCCGCTGTTACTCGCTAGCCGTCCAAGCAGCCGGAGGCAACAACGACACCAAAGTCATTCATTTCCCCATATGCATGGAACCCGCACCACTGACCTGGCTCGAGTCACTCAAACCCAAGTCCATCGACTCCTAGGCAGACTTGACAAAGGTTTTTACCAACAACTTCGCCAGCTCCATGGCTAGACCAGGTAACAAGATTGACTTACAACAAATTAAGCAGAAAAAGGGCGAGACCCTGCGCGACTATCTACGACGGTTCTTCGAAAAGAAGGCTACCATAGTAGACATCTCCGAAGCAGACATCATCGAGTGTTTCCAAAACGGACTCTATGATCGACGAACATACCAAGACTTCGGTCGCCGACGGCCAGCCGATGTCAAAGAATTCAAACTCATGGTGCAACAGTGGGCCGATGAAGAAGACAAAGAACGCGAACGGTTCGGTTCCCACCGTAACCGCGGATGCGACAACACCCACAACAATGACATAGATAAAACTCATCATAACGATGCTCGGAATTCCTATCCAGGTAATCATAATCGCAAAAGGAAGCCCGACAACACTGTTGCTGCCATGACCAGCTTCGGGAAAAAGGGACAGCGCAGAAACGATGATGGACCAACCTTCACGGAGCTACTCAAAAAGCAGTGCCCATGGCACCCGACTAGCAAGCACTCCGCATTGGACTGTTACAGCGTGCGCCGAGTCATGCAAGACTTGCCAGCACCACCAACTCCTGAAGAGTACGCCAAAAACAGAGACAAGGGTAAAAACAAAGCCCGCAACAACGAAGATGAAGACGGCGATTTCCAACCAGCCTCCAAAACCGTCAACGTCATTTTTGGTGGCATCCTTGGCACAGCATCCAAGAGAGACAACAAACTCGTACTCAGGAAGATCATGGCCATCGAGCCGACGGACCCCACACCACTAAAGTGGTCGGAAGTTCCAATTTCTTTCAGCAGAACAGATCAATGGACGAAATTTTCAGAACCCGACCGTTTTCCACTAGTCTTGGATCCAGTCATGGTAGGTTCAAAGTTAACCAAAGTACTCATCGACGGCGGGAGGGGCCTCAACGTTATCTTCGCCAAAACATTAAGGAAAATGTGCCTCGACATCACGGACATGCTTACTCCAACAGATTCACCTTTCTACGGCATTGTGCCCGGAAACACGGCCATACCATTGGGGCAAGTTGTCCTTCCCGTCACCTTCAGAACTAAGGAACATTACCGCACCGAGTATATCAGATTCGAGGTCGCCGACTTCGAGACTTCTTATCACGCCATACTCGGACGGCCAGCACTAGCCAAGTTTATGGCCATACCACATTATGTCTACCTGGTACTCAAGATGCCAGGTCCCAAAGGAGAGCTCACGCTACGAGGAGATCTCCGGAGATCCTACGAGTGCGACACCAAAGCCGTGGAAATTGCTGCGACTACTCAATCTCCTAGTCCCATGCAGCAAGTCTTCACAGCTTCAAAGAAACTCCATCCAACTGAACTCGAGATCCCGGAAGACAAGTCGGGCTCCACAAAGGTGAAACCCGCCAGCGAGTAAGACTTCAAATCGATTGACCTCCAGACCGGTGATCCTTCCAAGACAGCCCTGATCGGAACAGGGCTGGATCCTAAATAGGAATTCGCGCTCGTCAGTTTCCTTCGGGCTAACCACGATATCTTCGCTTGGAAGCCGGCCGACATGCCAGGTGTGCCCAAGGAACTGATCGAGCATTCCCTCAACGTCGATCCCAAAGCTACTCCAAAACGGCAACGACTACGCCGGTTCGCTCAGGACAGACGCGACGCCATCAAAAAAGAGTTAGCCAAGCTACTCGCGACAGGATTCATCAAAGAAGTCTTCCATCCTGACTGGCTTGCCAATCTTGTGCTCGTTCGTAAGAAAAAACAACGAATGGAGAATGTGTGTTGACTACACCGACCTCAACAAACACTGTCCGAAAGATCCTTTTGGGTTACCCAGGATTGATCAAGTGGTCGACTCCACCGCTGGGTGCGTCTTGCTATGCTTCCTCGATTGCTACTCCGGCTATCATCAGATAAGCCTCAAAGAGGAAGATCAAGCCCAAACAGCGTTCATCACGTCCTTTGAGCTTTCTGCTACAAAACAATGTCCTTCGGACTCAAGAACGCAGGAGCAACCTACCAAAGGGCTATACAGATGTGCTTTGAAAAGCAGCTTCATCGCAATGTCGAAGCTTATGTTGACGACGTCGTCATCAAAACAAGACACCAGGAGGAACTCATTTCCGACTTGGAGGAAACTTTCTCCAGTCTCCGTGCTTTCTGATGGAAACTCAATCCTACTAAATGCGTCTTCGGAGAACCTTCCGGCAAATTAATCGGGTTCATCATTAGCCATCGTGGCATTGAGGCCAACCCGAAGAAGATCTCTGCCATCACAAACATGCAGGCACCAGCCAGCATTAAGGATGTGCAGAAACTCACAGGTTGCATGGCCGCTCTCAACCGGTTCATCTCGAGACTTGGAGAACGGGGACTACCCTTCTTCAAGCTTCTCAAACGCCAGGACAAGTTCAAATGGACGGAAGAGGAAGATAAAGCTTTCACACAACTCAAAGACTTTCTGTCAAAGCCTCCTACTCACCGCTCCCTCGTCGAACGAAGACTTGCTCCTATACATCTCTGCTACTACTCACGTCGTCAGCACGGCAATAGTAGTCGAACGGTCTGAACCAAGCCACGCTTACAAGGTCCAATGACCTGTCTACTTCGTTAGTGAAGTACTCTCGGACTTCAAAACTCGGTATTCACCGATACAAAAGCTATTATATGCTATTCTGCTCACCTCCCGGAAGCTGCGCCATTACTTCCAAGAGCACAACATCACAGTCATCTCCGACTTCCCACTTGGAGAAATTCTCCATAATAGAGATGCCACGGGTAGAATCTCCAAATGGGCAGTCAAACTCGGAGCTCTTACTTTGAGCTTCAAGCCAAGGACAGCCATCAAGTCTCAGGCTTTAGTCGACTTCTTAGCCTCAACTCGTGCAGAAGTTCTAGCAGGAATTTTCGTACACGAACTACGCAAGCCATCCATACCTGAACAGGTCACACCGCCAGTAGTCCCGACTACTGAAGCCTCCCGATAGATCATGATGATAGAAGTCGACTGGAGGACACCCTTCATCGACTACATCAGAGATCACCAGCTACCATCCGACAAAAATAAAGCTAAGCAAATCTCCCGACGAGTAAAGAATTACGTTCTAGTCGGAGACAAGCTCTACAGGAAAGGTGCATCATCTGGAGTACTCATGAAGTGCGTCATCAGAGAAGATGGCCAAGAAATCCTAGAAGAGATTCATAGAGGGATCTGCGGCAATCACGCCTCTTCGAGGACATTAGTTGGCAAGGCTTTCAGAGCAGGGTTCTACTGGCCAATGGCTCTGACCGACGCCAAGCAACTAGTCCAGAAATGCAAAGGTTGTCAATTCTTCAAGAAACAGCAACATGTGCCGGCTTACAAGCTAGTCACAATACCTCCAACATGGCCATTTGCCTGCTGGGGGCTCGACATGATTGGCCCATTACCAACTGCGCCAGGAGGATTCAACAAAGTACTCATGGCAATTGACAAGTTCACCAAGTGGATCGAGGTCAAACCAGTCACTTGCCCAAAGGCAAACCGAGTTCTCGACTTCTTGGATGAAATCGTACATCGCAATGGTTTTCCCAACAGGATCATCACAGATCTCGGGTCAAACTTCAACAATCACGACTTCTGAGAATATTGCGAGATCAGCGGCATCGACGTCCGCTATGTCTCGATTGCTCATCCGCGAGCCAACAGTCAAGTCGAGTGTGCTAATGGCATGATCCTCGATGCTCTGAAGAAACGAATACACGACGTCGGCAACACCAAAGGCGACCGATGGCTCAAAGAGTTACCCAATGCCTTGTGGGGCCTGCGCACCCAACCATGCAAGTCTATGGGACTATCACCCTATTTTCTGGTATATGGCTCAGAAGCCATACTACCTGCCAACATCATGTGGCAATCACCATCCGTTGAACAATACGACGAAGAGCTTGCAATAGAAACGCGACGAACGGATATTGACAGTTTGGAAGAAACAAGATGTGTAGCACTAGTGCAATCTGCTAGATACCTTGACGGTTTAAGGCGTTATCACGATCGCAACGTCAAGGAAAGATCTTTCAACTCGGGCGATATGATCCTTAAGCGTATCCAAGACACGTCAGGATTGCATACACTCAATTCACCATGGGAAGGTCCTTACATCGTATCAAAGGTTACAGGACCCGGATCTTACAGACTCCAAGAGCTCTTAGGAGAACAGGTGCCAAACTCCTGGAATATAGAATACCTTTGTCGCTATTACCCATAGCAGCACTCGAGTACTCACTTCAAGGCAACTACTCGGGACCACCACTCAACTACTGACTTCAAGGGGTGTTAGCTCCGGCGAGCTATCAGTACAACAAGGAAACTTGCCCTGATACAAAAATCTTCATATCAATCTTTATTGAAACAAGAGTACATCAAGTTACATACGAGTACAAGGACTCGGCTTAACAAAGACTACAAGCAACTGCCTACTGGCAGGCTGCATTTAAGCCTCAGGCTTTTACTATATCACAAGGCCACTCAGGTCTGCCTACCGCAGGAAGGGCCCACACGCAAGGAAGCTGCGCAAAACGCAGCCGCGCCTAGGTATCCTACCCAAGGCACTGCCAGGTACTCCATCACCGCCATTGCGTGGACAGCGGCGATGTCAAATCCGGCAAGACGCGCCTAGAGGGAACCAAGGCTGCTCTTTTGCTAGCCTTGCGAAGCTCATTTACTCTACGGCCGCACCTCCACTTTCAGAGCGGGATGAAGACCGCGACACTCGTCACCCATCACTCGTTGCGAGTTCCAGCACGTACTCCGCTGGATCAGTAGCTGCAAGATGAGGCACACGACGAACCCTCCTATGAGGATTCTTCTAGCATCGCGGCTATCCCTACGAGTGCAAGAGTCTGTGGAGGGAAGGTGGCCTTAATCTACGAGGAATCTTCTAGCACCGGTGCGCTCTTTGATGGCTCTTTACACTCAAACAGAAGCAACCGTAGGCAATCCATTGCTACTCAGGCGCTTGAGTTGGTTCGACCAGCAGATGGCCCTATTTATAGCCGAAAGCCACAACTACCACCGGCCCAAGAGTTACTGTGCACCTGTGATCAATGAGTCTGACAACTCCTGACTCTGCCCATGTGACCGCACTCATGCTGCAACAGACAAAGGAGCACAGTACACCCGTGCCTCCGCAAAGGACAACAGAGCACAGTACACCCGTACATCAACAAAGGACAGCCGAGTACAGTACACCCGTGTCCCTCTGAAGACGAGTACTCAAACAGCATTATGACTACTCGACACTCAGGACTACTACAAGCCAAGCTTAGCCTATATGACGGGGGTTCCGACTACTCCGTCCCTGGGACCTAAGGTCAGGCGAGGCGAAGTTCCACCCTCGAAGGGTCGGGCGCCTCCGACCCCAGGACTCGGGGTCGGGCGAGGCAGAGTTCCACCCTCGAAGGATCGAGCGCCCCCGACCCCAGGACTCGGGGTCGGGCGAGGCGGAGCTACTCCCTCAAAGGGTCGGGCACAGCAGAGTTGCAATACTTCGGGATTCAACAACATTTTTCGCATGACAACGAACTCCAAAATCCAAAATCCTGATATTCAAAAGTATCAACACACTCGGTACAAGAACAAGGATACACACAAAAAGCTCAAAGTTATTCTAAGGAGACGAACTTCGACATCTTGGCTGCAATGGGCTCCGCCTCCTCAAGATACTGCGCATAGGCCTCCTCTGTGCAGTTGCGAGCCACGCCATCACCAGCTGCCGCCAAGTCTGCCCTCGGGTAGTAGGACTTCACAACCGCAAGCACCTGTTTGCAAACAGTCTTGCAAATTCCCGCTACTTTACTCGGGGCAGCTCTTAGTCGCTCTACTAGCGATTGCGGTCCTACGCCTTCCTCCACGGGGGCTATGGCATTCACCAAATCTTCGGCCGCTCCAGACAACTCTCGGAGTTCGCCCCGAAGTCTTCCCAAGGTCTGGGCATGATCTCTCCATGCCACCATGGCCATGGCGAGCATCACGCCATTCTGCATCTTTCGGTCCCGCTGATGCTCGCACGCAGCTTGTGCTTCAGTGAGCGCGGCCCGAAGATGTTCGGCTTCATCTGCCACTCGGTCATGAGCGTTCCTCCAATCAATAACTTGGTTCCTTGCAACCGCCTCCTGTTTCTTGAGCTCTACAAAGCAAAAGAACTCAGGCCACAGCCAACTACAGTTGGACACACCCAAAGTAGTCCCAATGCTTACATTGATACTTCTTGTTCAAGGATTTATAGCGGCTCTCCAGTTTCTCCTGCAGAACGGCGTCATCCGCGCATTCCACGGCAAAGGATTTCGCCCCGACTTCATGAACCCGTAGCGCTTCTGTCAGACGGGCGCATTCCTGCTCCAGCTGATGGCTTCTTTCCTGAAAAGATCCGAGTATGTTGTGGTGAGTTTCACGCCTCACGACTACTCGGGTCATGCAGTAACATCAGCAATATCCACCTGGACGCCCCGGAACACATCCATGGCCCTCTGGAGCTCCAAGTCAGAAGGCGGACTGAGTACTGGCCTTTGGGTACTCTCCACAAGACGAGAAATCGCACCCAGAGAAGCACCTACAATATTCACCATATCAGCTACCAACTATGATTACAATAACAAATTACAGATACTTACCTGGAGCAGTCGACTGTCTGGATTTCTCAACAACAGCCAGCGCTCCGCCAGAGGATGATGATAGGCCGGCACTCCCCGAGCCTAATGCAGCAGTGGGTTCCTCCACTGAGCGAATCACGTCTTGAAGCATCGACATAGTAGCTCCAAGACGGCCATCGTCAACCTCGGGTATTTCTTCAACAATGAAGTCCTCCAGCGGAATAGTTTCCTGTCTTGTAGTCAAAGGTTTGGGCACTATCCCTGTCTCTACAGGAATAGTTTCCTCTGCATCTCTGCACCACAAAAGTGTTACTACATGAGTTCAAGACATTTCAATGTCATTCAAAAAGAAAAAGAAGGCTCACCGGGTTGAACGTGGTGGCAGTCGCACACGCTTTTTCTCGGCGACAGGCGGCCAAGTATTCGAAGCTGCGGGAACAGCCGCCGGCACCGTCTTCTCACCAAGACCTGCAAAATCAAAGTCAAGACCAATAGTACTACTCAATTGAAAACAATCGGAAGAGAACGCTTACCACTGGCGATCACATTGGACAGCAAGGTGCCAGTAGCAAGTACTGGTGACACCTTCTTCGCTACTCCAGCAGGCAGCCCCAGAACCGCCTGGTCGGCAATGGGCGGCATGGCAGCAGGAGGAGTTGGCGCAGTTAACTCGGGGGCTACCACAGTTTCTGTTGATGGTACCCTCTCCGGCACCGTGTCAACAGCCGCATCACCAACTTCAGGGTCGGACGCGGCTATTTCTTCAGAGATAGCCTCATCTACAGCCTTCGCGAACCGAGACAAGATTCACCACATCAATAACGCATTTCAAGCTCCTCAGTAACATACAAGTTATCGACTACATACCTTGGTACCCCGAGACCTTTCAGTGGTTGAAACAGACTTCGCCACAGCCATCTTGCGGACTACTCTGCGTCTCTTGACAGGAGGAGAAGGCTTGTCCTCCAACTCCTCGACGACGGCTTCCGACTCTTCTTCCGACTGTGCCACGTAGCCGTCAAGAACTCGGGACTTCTAAACAACAAATCGGTGTCAGCAACAAGAATCCCAAGTCACAGAAGAACAAGTCAAGAGGAAAAACTTACCACTTCTGGCTCATACCAGGATTCATACTGACGAAGGGCTGCAGGGATTACTGGTACTCCTTGATAGTTCCTAAAAAACTTAGCCAGCAGCGCCTCCACGTCATCGTCAGATATGTCCTCCTCAGACATACGCGATGGATCCTTCAGACCTCTGTACTCACTTCCCGGGTGAGCACGTTTTTGAAGTGGCTGGACCCTTCTCTTCAGGAAGCTAGCTGCCATGTTGATCCCACTCAGACCGAGTGCTTTCAACTCGGTGATCTGCTGCATCTGGAGATCAAGCTCAGGGGTGTCCTCGGGCTCGCTTACCCAGTTTTCCGCATGCTTGGGCACGTGACCAGTCACCACAGGCAAGCGAGGATCATGGCTCCCGATGTAGAACCACCTTTTCTTCCAATCCCCATGGGAGTCCGTCAGATTATACTCAATATATGCATTCAAGTTCCTGAGTTGGAACCCGGCACCTCCAAAGACCTCCGTCCGCTGGGCACTCGGCTGAGGCTTGCAACAGAACAGTTTCCTAAATAGCTCGAGACTTGGAGGTACTCCCAGGAAAACTTCGCACAGATGTACAAATATAGCCATGTGCAGTACTCCATTGGGATTCAAGTGGACGAGCTGAAGATTGTAGTACTCGAGAATACCTCTGAAGAAGTCGGAGGTGGGCACGGCCAGTCCCCTTTCCACGAAATGAGCAAGCATCACCATCTCGGTAGGATGTTCCTTAAACTGCCAGGCATTGGGGAACGCGGGGCGCCACTGCACGATTTCCTTCGGCTGAAGGAGCTTGGCATCAACTAGCGCTTGGACTGCTTCCTCCTTCATCACTGAGTGTTGCCAAGTTGCCCTAGGTGGTGGCGGAGCTGTCTGGTTTGTCAGCCCCACCTTCGGCGCCGGCAGCACCAACTCCTTCCCCTTCTTGGATCTGACCTTGCCCATCGCCGAAGCCTTGCCTTGGATCTTCTCGGGTTTCTTGCCCATCTTCTTGGAGCGCATCCGATGGACTCAACCTCAAGTTAAGGAAGAGGCTTCCACTCGGATCTAAGCGGCACTGGCGGTGGCGAAACAGCGAGCGAAGGCACAGAGGAGGAGGAAGAACAGATCTAATGCCCGTGCGGCGTCACAGCAACCGAAAAGGGGCTTTCCAGATTTATCTCCGCCGGCTCCGGTTTCGACGCGTCAGTTGCGCAACGGACAGATTAATCGCATATTAATCGCAATAAACACCCAACGGCTACTGCATTCAACGGATTGCTGACCACTTCAACGACAGGAATCGCCTAAGTGCTCAGGGGCTACGGGTACCGTACCCGTTGGTCAGTTTTTTCTTTTTCAAGATCTCCGAGGGTAAAATGGGCAAAAGCTGGTTTGACCCTAAGCCTGATTTTTCGACTCAACCTAAGGCTCAGGGGCTACTCCATATGGAGTGCGATTGACATCGCACTACCATATAAAAATTACTCGGGACGGAGACAACTCGAAGCTGCAGAAAGAGTACCTTCCAACCACGCGACAGTACTCGAGCACTTCAGTCTACAAAAACTACTCGGGTAGTACCTGCAGTGCACAATACTATGGCGTACGACTACAAAGTACTCGGGGGCTTGTCGGGACTACTCCCCAGACCCACGAGTAGGCCTTGGACGGCCCACTAAGGGACGTACTCGGACATGATCAGAACAAGGATGGGCGTATCCTACTCAGACTAGTCTTGTATGTTTATGGAAAACTACTCGGGCCGATACCGAGTAGAACTCTGTAATAGTACCCGACTAGGACTCAGACTTGTAACCCTGCCCTCCCGTGTATATAAGGCTAGGCAGGGACCCCCCTCAAACACAATCCTCAGGACCAGAACATACATCAATACAAACCAACACACAGGACGTAGGGTATTACGTGATCTAGCGGCCCGAACCTGTCTAAATCGTGTTCCTTGCGTCACCATTGATTCCTTGATTCTCGACAACCCTTACCGCACAAAAGACCACCTAGGGTACCCCTAGGCGGGTTGCCAGTCTAAAACACCGACAGCATGGAGATGTAGCCTGCTGCTAAGGCACATGGTTTTCCTTATGTGGTGTTTGATCCATGTTGGCATTTGTAAGTGACTATTGTCCTCTGTCATGTTCCTGCTCAAATTTGCTTGCAACTGTCATGTAAGAAAGGCCCTAATTATGTTATGTCATATACTAATTACCTTCAGAAGTTGATGTAAATATGCTCCTTTGTAAATCTGGTTCACATTTGTACGGTTGACCTCCCTATTTAGTTGTGAATTAATTCAGTTAAAGTGTACATCATTTCTTCGGTGTGTTTCTGGGTGCCTGAGAGGAGGGGTAACCTTCACCGGGGCCTGCGCGTGGTGAGGGAACATCTCCCCTATGCAGGCTACCAAACGTCATTTTTAGATGGCAGTTTGGGTTAGCTATGGAGGATCCACTAACAGCCCACCCTAACAAACACCCTCCCAGCCCAGCCAGCATCATGGGGTGCAGATTTGCCAATCAACATATCTGCACCCTATGGATCTGGCCTATCTGGCTGAGGTAGCCCAAGCTACAAACATGCCCTAAGTGTTAATACAAGATCAATGAATTGAATCTTTAAAATTTGCAAAATTTACAAGGCATGGTAACGAAGAAGTTGAGATTTGAAGCGAGGGAAATGAGGATATATAAATATAATGATACATCGGGCCATGACCATCCTATAATTCGTCTCTAGTTTGCTACTCAGAACAATCTTCCTGGTGATCACCCGACCGGCCGGCTGGTAAGCAATGTTGGAGTGTTCACAAAGATGCGAAAAACACCTCGAGGTGTAACCAAAATGCGTGCCTTTTCAAGCTCGCGGTAGTTATCCTGTTCAGAATTACCTCAATTTTAGAGGATGGTTTAGTAATTAACATTCTCGACGGGTGTGTTGTTGTTGCCGGCACGTGGCTCATCTTTAGTTTTTCTAAGTAAATTAAGTTATTTTTTGCAGTTTTTCTTTTGATTATTTAATTTAGGGCATGTTTGTTTGAGCTGCAGCTTTCGAACTTTTGTGAAGAGCTGTTGTTGGCTTTCTTCTAAAAACCCAACACTAGCTTTTAGAAGATGTGGTTAGCTTTCTGAGCTCAGAAAGCAAAAAAAATTTATAAAACTGAGTTTTCCAGCTTTCCATATAAACTCAACTTTTCTAATTTTCAGGAGCTACACGAGAAGATCGCTGTTTGTTTGAACTTCTGATTTTTTCACGCTGAGAAACTGGTGTGAAGTTCAAACAAAGATTTAGACTTTTCTGCTATACTCCGTATATAGCAATAGAAACATATACGTCACATGTTGTTCTAATAAAAAGTGACCTGAGCGGCTGAGCCCCCATGTTTCGTGCCCCAACAGCGCACGCTGAATGCAGGCGACGGCACGAGAGCCAAAGCCCAACCAGCGCGCTTATAAAAGCAGCCAGCTTGCGGCCTCGTCCACACCCGCTGCGGGAAGGGAGGAGCCAGCCAGCCAGCCACCACCCCACAGCGGCCACACATCCTCGGCGGCTCGATGGCTCCTTCCTCCTCCCGCCCCCTGCGCCACAACCTGTACCTCCTCGTCGTCTCCATCTCCGTCCTCCTTGCCTCGGTCCCAGCCTTGGCCGCCGGTGGGTGGTTCATCTCGCCGCTTGCATCAGCCGCGTCCGCCGCGCTTTGTCCGTTTCCTTTCGCGATCTTTCTGGAGCTTGATTTTCCTCACCAGTGGTTTTGCTGTAATTGGTCAGATGGGCTGCCGGAGCTCGGAGGAGACGGCCTGCACAGGGAGATTCTCAGGGACGAGACCGTGATGAGGCTCAAGGAGCTGGGCAAGGTCAGGCCGTCCATCCATTCCTGAATATTCAGTTATCGATCCGCTTTTCCAGCTCAAGATGCGGGGATCTTGTTAGATTGCTTGGGCCGCGTGTTGCTTGCCAAATCGGATGAGATGCAGCTCAGTCGTGTTCTGTTTCGCAGTTGCATGCTCTCATAGTTGCAACTTGCAAGTAGTAAGATTTGTGGGGTCATGTGGAAGAACCATAAAAGAGACTGAAGATTTGGGGTGCTCTGCTGTAGACTGCACCTCTCTCTGCTTTTCTCGGAATCCTACAGCTCTCACTTTGCAAGAACAGGAATATTAGCTGATAACACCTGCTCCCTCTGTCCCTCAAGAGTCTGGATATTATTTCATCTTTTTTTAGGAATCATCTTGTAATTAATGACTTATGTTCCAGGCCACATCGTGCAGATACTGTTTAGGCTTATCCTTCTTTTTTCCTTTTAGGAAACAATTAGCTGATGGGGTGTAAACACTAAACACTACATTTTTTTTCTTTTTGTTGGATTCTGATATTATCCCTGCCTTGTTTTCTGGGGAAGATAACCTTAGTGCCTCACGCTATAAGTTGCTCCATTTTCACGTTCTTTACCTGAATTTTTAATTAACCGACGCGAGTCATTCCTGGTTTCAAAGATTTGGAACGTTTTCTTCCGAGATTCTCCTTTGGTTACCAGGCCTAACATTTCAGCTGCGCAGCTACAAGTTTCTGATACGGCGTTGATTTGTATGAATCAGATATCTGATGGGGAAGGCTACCTCGAAAGGACGTTCCTGAGTCCGGCTTCTATCAGAGCCACTGCTGTCATCGTCAGTTGGATGAAAGATGCCGGGCTTACGACGTACGTGTGTTTTTTGCTTTCAGTCGTTTTCTCACACTTTGATCTTGACTTACCTATCTCTGTTCAACGTGAAGGTGGGTTGATCAAATGGGGAACATTCATGGTCGGTTTGAGCCGGCTAATTCTACCAAAGAGGCCTTATTGATTGGATCTCATATGGTGAGGCTATTTTCTTTTATTATGTGATTTCATCAGTATTTATTTAAATGGCAATCCAATATTTCAATGACTGATAACTTTTTCCTTTGCAAAAACAGGACACTGTCATTGATGCTGGAATGTATGATGGGTCATTGGGTATTATTTGTGCAATCTCTGCTTTGAAGGTTTTGAAAGTTACTGGGAAACTGCACAGGCTAATTAGACCAGTGGAGGTTAGAGAATTCTCTAGTGTTTCCAGTACAATAGTGTTGTTACTATTGTATCATATCATCAATTAGGCTTATCCTTCTTTGAAGGTGTTTGCTTGCTCCACTACAGCGTGTGAGCCGCTTTATACTATTCTCACTCTCAACAAGTGGCATTATGAGCCACATGCGTCCTGTAGATACGACACTTATCTGCATTGATCCTGTTTTTGTATTTCGTATATTTACTCTTTTAATGTTTCATACAAATATTTCACATTGTTTTCTAGTCACTAGCAGACATAGGGTTAGTACCATCTTTTATTTATATTAAACTTTGAGATGCTTATTGGATAGCTAAGATACTTAGGAAGTTCCTCGATATTGTTTTTTTTTCTCGAACACGCAAGAGAGCTGCGTGTCAATATATTAAGAGGTTCCTTGATATTGTTATAAGACATCAGGCAAAAAAGTAATCAGAAGCTGGGGGAATCCAGTTTGGTAGTATTACTTTAAGCAGTTGCCATACCTCCACTGTTCTTGAAAAGATTCTATGCGCGGCTCATCTTTTGTAACAGTCTTGATAATAAAAATGTACAGGGTGTCAGGTGTCATGCATGTTAGTATGCAGAACAGATGCTTAAGCATTGCCTTTAGATCAAGGCCTGCTGTTTTGATGTGAATCAGAGTGTCAATTATTCTTGACTGCCTGACTATAATGCCAAAGTGGCTGCTGTAGTTTCATAAAAAAATGGCTTAAGTGGTATATCAAATTATGAAACAGCATTATTTAGCTTGCATTGTCATCATCTGAAAATATCACCACAACAGAGCCTAGCACTCACTTCTCCTAGTAAATGCTCAGGTCATTGCATTCAGTGACGAGGAGGGTGTTAGATTCCAGACAACTTTTCTGGGAAGCGCTGCTGTAGCTGGTACACTACCTGAATCAATTTTACAAGTATCAGACAAGAGGTTGTCTTTTTTGCGTAACCAATCGAACAGTTTTACGAATGGACTACTGATGCAGTCTATACGTTGTATTCAATTTCCTCAGCGGCACTACAGTACAAGATGTTCTGAAAATGAATTCTTTTGAGGCTACTGCTGCTGCTATCAGTCAAGCCAGGTACAACCCGGAGTCAGTGGAGAGTTATGTTGAGGTATGAAGCATTTGAATGTCTTCCATGTGTTGCCTGGTAAATACAAAATACAGTACTCATAATTTTTTTTTACTTGTAGGTACACATAGAGCAAGGCCCTGTCCTGGAAGCGCTCCGTTATCCTCTTGGTGTTGTAAAAGGAATTGCAGGACAGACGCGATTAAAGGTGCAGCAGAGTTCTCTGATATTCTTGTAAAGTAATGCTGTCAAAGAACTACATCATTCAGAACTAAAATATGACCTAGCTGAATTACATGGTATCCTATCTTGAGGTCAACTTTATTAGCAAATGAATAAAGTAAATACAGCCCATTGCTGAACTATCAGGTAGTCTTTTTCTTAAACGATTGTGTACTATGAGTCTTTTCTTAGCAAATAGTATTAGTAATCAACATGAATCAAGAAGCATCTGGGGGATAACAACAGCAGTCAACATCCATCTCATTAAGTAAATGGATGTCATGAGTAATCTTTGACGCAATAATCACTCAAGGTTCTCTTTGATTAACGTTGACATTCAAACATTCAAGTTGTCAGCGTCAAATGTGATGGCTAATTCCAGCTTCACTTCCAAGTCGCTATATTGAGCCTTCAAATGAAGAAGAACGTAGATACAATGCTTAGTCTTTTTTTCTTTTTGTTTGTATTAGGTCATAGTAGATGGTTCACAAGGGCATGCTGGCACGGTTCCAATGAAATTGCGGCGTGATCCGATGGTTGCAGCTGCAGAGTTGGTTGTGACTCTGGAGCGCCTCTGCAAAGAGCCCAACAAGTTCCTGACCTACGATGAGGAGTGCGGGTGCTTCACGGAGGAGTCCCTCGCCGGGCTGGTGTGCACCGTCGGCGAGCTACTGACGTGGCCCAGCGCCAGCAACGTGATACCGGGGCAGGTAAGCTTGCCGAGCATTACAATTCTGATTTCTCTTTTGGCCGTGCTGATCAACTGGTGCTTCAGCAAACTGAATCTTGGGGGGTTCGTTGCCTGCCGCAGGTGAACTTTACGGTGGACATCCGCGCCATGGACGACAAAGTCAGGGAGACGATCGTGACCAGCTTCTCGAGGCTGGTTCTCCAGAGATGCGACGACAGGCTGGTCGATTGCAGAGTCGAGCATAAGGTGAGCAGAACTACTGAATCTGCATTCATCTTTGCCAGTACGGTGCAGATTTTGTGACAATTAACTGTGGCGATCCTTGTGTGTTCTCCGGGCAGCACTCGGCGCCGGCGACGCCCAGTGACCCGGAGCTGACCGCCCAGCTGAAGCGCGCGGCGCGGTCCACCGTGTTGGCGATGCCGGGCCACGCGGCCGCCGCAGAGACGCCGGTGCTGATGAGCGGCGCGGGGCACGACGCGATGGCCATGGCCAGGCTCACAAAGGTAAGAGCAAAGACGTCAGCACGCGTACTGTGAACGTGAATGTTTATTCGTACAGCGAAGCTGACGCTCCTCCGGGGGGCCTGTGGTCGCAGATCGGGATGCTGTTCGTGCGGTGCCGCGGCGGCGTGAGCCACTCGCCGGAGGAGTCGGTGACGGACGACGACGTGTGGGCCGCGGGGCTCGCGCTGGCCAACTTCGTCGAGCAGGCCGCGGTGTCGTCGGAGCCGCAGCCGCTGGAGGCCGCCGAGCGGAGCGCGGTGGCCGCGTCGTAGATGGCCGGCGATGGTGACGATTCTTTCGGTGGGGGTAGGCGTGTAGCCTGCAACTGTACATAGACTGTTTGTTGTTGCTGTTGCTGTTACATTGCAATTGGGCAGGAATAAAAACACACTTCTCTTCGTTGAGACGTGCACGGGTTTCGTTTCATCGTGGACCGTAGGATCCGCGTTTCCCAGTGGCCCGGCGCCGGCGGGGGGTTGGGGCCGGTGGTGGCGAGCCGCGTGATGGACAAACCGGCAGGTGTGGTCTGCTGGTGGGTCTCCTCGAGCGTCGGAGCGAGCTGCCGCAGCAGGCGGAAACAGAGAGGGAGACGCGCGGCCAAGTTAGCCGGGATTGATAGATAGATTGGGCCGTGCCTCGCGTTCGCCGCAAAGCTGCAGCAGGCCGCAGGTGCTCTCAGGCCCCGCCACTATCAATGAGGCGGCCCGCGGCCCGGCAGCCTACACGAACGAAGAAGAAAGATATGGTGGTGGGGCCTCTCTCTCTCTCTCCCTGTGTAATAACTGGCCTTCGTATGACAATTTTTCTATAGCATATTTCAATATTGTCCCACGTAATAAGTACTTCATGTTCAAATTTATGCTCTTTCTGTTTCAAATTATAAATGATCTTAATTTTTGTTCCAAGTCAAATTTCTCTAACTTTGACTAAGTTAAAAAAATACTTAAAACATCATACTAGTCACGCTACATTTCCATAAAATATATTTTGATAGTGCATTTAATTCATAGTATAACTATTAAGATATTTTCTATATAAACTTGATCAAGATTAGATTATTTTTTTGAAACACAGTACCCCTATGAGCACCTCTATGAGATTGAGCCAACAAATCTCGAAATTGATGAAGTCAATGCAGGTACCTCGTTGTCGACGAGCACGTTGCCTACCACTTAAAGAATAATGCTGGTTAGATCCAGAAATAAATTCAAGAAAATATGAGCACTTGTACCTAGTTGAGGACTTGACTCGTGTTGGACAAGTTCCACCATAAGAAACCATTCCAGCAATACGTGGGTGCTCAATGTTCACCAAGACCTCACAAAATGCTCCTCGCGCGTCGGAGCAAGCCCACATTGTATTAGGAAATTTGAGTTTTAGAACTAATGAACTGATTAGGGTAATTAGGGGTAAAAATAATGATGGAAATTCCCAATGGACCGAGTTTTGTTTCCGATTCTGCTCAAACATAAAACTTGGGAGTACTTCTTGTCGCTTTCACCTCTGCATTTCATTTTTCTCGCATAATAGTTGATTTAGAAAATATGTTAAATTTCCGACCAACCGAGTTCGTAATTTGTTTTCGATTATTTTCTTTTTTTTTTCCACGCCACTCTACGCTGGGCGTTCTCGCAACATCACGCCACTACAACTAGATTTACCAACACAACCTCTGCTAACCTAAAATTATATTTTAGTGCTCCCCCCTACCACTATTTGCCGCGTAGACACCACTTGCACCATCATTGTCGCTTGCCTCGATGCCTTTTTTCCTTGATGAAACTGTTTCCCATCTCTATTCTCATAAACATTTTTGTCATGCCATCATATTAGTTGGTGCGATAACTCATTTAATTATAATAAAATATCTATGAAAAGAATTTTCATTTGAGAATGGCCTTAAACTATTAATGCTACTAAAATGACACCAATAAAGTCCAGGGCACAAGCTGTCATCCCCAAACAAAGTCCAGGCTATTCATTTCAAAAAAAAAAAGTCCAGGCTACAGCAGCTGGGAATCAGAGACGGAGAGGTATAGTCGTGGGTTGAAGGATTGCCTGCAGGACTTGCACCATCCACAGGTCCAAATCATAGGGCTGTGTGACCAAAAATGCCCTGCCAAGATTCTCCCTCTTTTGTAGCAAAATTAAAAGGTACGTTCCTTCTTGTCTCCCAGCAGCTCTGCGTGCGTGCATGAAATGCTGCGAGAAAGAAGGCCAAGCAAAAGATATCGGCGTAGACAGGGTGGCAGGGATCCGGATGAGGAAGCACATGTGCGTACGTGAGTGTGTGTCAGCTAGAGATCAGTAGGCATGCAGCAGCTAGCTAGGGCAGCAATACGTACAGCAACATCATCTTCGTGTAACGTACGTTGCGGTGCTATATATACTGTCGCAGCTAGCTAGGCTACATCGTACGTATAGTAGGTGCAGCTGCGCGACATGCAGTACCGATGCTTGTACGTCTAAACTAGTGATGAATTGAATGCCATGGTGGCAACACAAATCTGCCCATTCATGTCGAGAACTGATGGTATATGATGATCGAAATAAAGTATACAACTATAGGTTTTCTTTTTCTTTTTCCTTGTAAGAACTGATGAACATAATGAGAATCTAATTAATTAAGGGTGAATGTCCCATTTTTAAGAAGCTAAACTAAAATTAACAATCCATAAACAAAAGTGGTTTTGGCGCTCTCATTCTTCCCGTCGATGAAATCAAAAGTAAATTTGCGGTTTAATATATGTATGATATATATACTCCCTCTATTTCGAACTGTTCGACCTGATAATCCGATATGATCACGCCAGCACACTTTGATTAATAATATACCTATATATATTATATTATATTTCTCGTGACTATAAAATCAACACCATAAGAAAAAATCAAATATTAATAGAACATATTATTGAATCGTATGCTATACTCTACAAAACATTAAGCCTTTTGTTTGACAAGGATAGATTAAGAGGTTTTGGTCTGCAGGACATCACCATATTGTGCGATATATGCACATTGCAAATATTGATTTGATCTCCAGCCCAATGCAAAACACACAGCACATAAGAAATCTATTTTATCCTTCTCCATCTGATCCTCCCCTCTCTTTCATCCTATTTTCCCTATCTGACGCTCTAGAGCTGGACGGGAGCGACTACAAGCTAATCTCGCTGGAGACCTCATATGTTAGCTGGCCTCCATGGAGTGACCGAGCGGGCTGATGCACACCCCAAATCTCGAGACACCACCCGGGTGCCTCCCAGTCCCAGACGGTGACATCGAAGGAAGCCATGACGAGCATGGAGAACCTGTGTTGCGGCATTTGTCGCTCCTTTATGTTGATTGGCTCATGGCGGCCGGCGGCAGCAGCCGGTTTGTGGCAACTGGTGACGAGGCATAGTCGGCAATGGCGCGGCTCGCGATGGTCAGCGTGGTGCATCGTCGGTGGGAGAGAAGAGAGGATGAAAGATAAGAGGGAGAATATGACAAGTGAGCCTGAGGATAGAAAGATCCTTTTACTCCTCTTCTCAGCCTGAAAAAATCAATTTATTTGGTACAGTGTATTAGGGACCAAATCATGCTTTCATGGTGTGTTTGAGAATAAATGGAAGTTTGTCATGCGTGCTGTGCAAAACCATATTTTGGTGGTGTCCTACCTACTAAAAATCCTAGATTAAGAAACTCAAATATTAGGATGCGAGCACTTCTGAAAAGAAAGAAATGGAGAGCTTGATGAATTGACTGTCATTCCTACTCACTCCTCTCCTAGGGCCATGTTTACTTCCCTCCAAACTCCCAACTTTGACACTATGCAAAAAGAAGATTCCCCATCACATCAAACTTACGGTACATGCATGGAGTACTAAATGTAGACGAAATCAAAAATTAATTGCACAGTTTTGTTGTACTTTGCGAGACGAATCTTTTGAGCCTAATTAGTCAATATTTGGACAATAATTCACAAATACAAACGAAACGCTACAGTTACGCATTTATGGCAAAATGCTAATTTTGCCTATCCCAAATTGGGAACTAAACAAGGCCCTAGCTGATCACGCACGCCTGACAAGCACGAAACTGTACCCACGCATCCATTCATCCATCCATCGATTTGCTTGCTATCGTGTCAGGTTCAGGCCCGCGAGACCTGGAACGGATGACTGAACTGAATGAACCGTCGTCGTCGCAGGAGTTTTGTGTGAAGTCTTTGATGAGAGCATTGAGCTGCAGAGCATAGCTGCGGGGCGTGTGGAAGTGGCATTTCAGAAAGGGCTCTTTGGTACTGTGCAAAAATGGAAACGGGGTGTCGGGGGGCAAGCACCGGGACGCAACGCCGCGACGGGGACGCGAGAGTGGGAATGGCAACAGACAAAACGCATGGCGACATGTCAAGACACAGGCCGGCCGGTTGGCTACTGGCCATGCTGTGTGCCTGTCAACTCCATCCGGGCTTTTTGACACAATGACACACACAGTCACACACCACCTTCTCCACAGACCACATCAGCTAGCTCGAACAGCCTTTTGGAAGGGAAAGGCCCCTAGCTCCTGCATGGGCTAGCCACTACGCTCCTGCTCTCCTGCATGCACACTACAGGCTACAAGTACTAGTCTCGCTGTCCACCGTAGACGCAACCAAATTTTCACAATTAGCAGAGCATTTGGGCCATCAATTAGCAGAGCATTTGGGCCATCAATGTATAATAAGGTACTTTAGAACACACTTTCCCCTTGTCATTTGGATGATGATATTTGGGATGATTGCGTACAGCCCAACTATTTGAGAAAATGATTGTAATGATGTTTGATAAATAAAAGAGAGAAATGATTATATCGTACTACCGCGATTGAACGTTTATTTATGTTCGATAAGGTGCGATTGACTTGTCTAGAAAAATATTTTTCCTATTATGATTTCTTGATTTATGTTTTTTAACAAATATAGCAGTGAAGGTTATGTTTTAGAAACTTTCAAAAAAAAAACCTCTCCCCTTTCTACATGAGGGGTTAATTATAAATGTTTCATGTGGCTTTAAAAGGAAAAATCTATTGGCCTAATAAATCCTCTATGTGACAACTTCAACTGGTAGACATAAATACATAATCGACATCGTGCATTATCAACTTAGCAAAATATGCACGAAAAGAATGATTTTATATAACTTATGGTGGTATTGATACCATCGCAAAAGGAAGAAATTAATAAACGTAGGTGCTGGATCTCTATCCAACAACTGAAATAATCCATCGCCCGAATAGTTGGGTAATCTCAAGCTATTTGACAATTAACACCCCTTAAACAATTTCTTTTTAATAAATAAAAGACACCTAGGGCATCTTATATCTGATACATATTAAGAAAAACCACCCTAACATTTGCAGATAAGACCCCCATTAAAACTAATTACGATAAAAATCCAACAAGGTCTTTTTCCTGAACCACCACAAGTCCATATCCATGGCTACTCCTTGCTAGTCCCCATCAACATCAATATCGTCACAGGTAGAAAAAAGAAAATTCAGAGAGCTAAACAAGATCAAACCCCAATCGATGGCTTTTGGAGACCCCAGCCCGAAATGGAACCATAACTTCACTTAAGAAATTCCCGCAAAAAAAGAAACTAGCTTCACTTAAGAAACATCTGCAGGTGTGCCCCAGGCTCATACGTGATTTGCTCCTACTCGATCATCCGTCGATGCAATCTCATACCAAAAAAAACCGCTACAAACGCTAGACCAATCATCTCTCATCTGCTTGCTCTGTATCATGCCACAGAATCTGATCCACTGCCAAACACGACTGAATCACCAAACATCACACCCATGAACATCAAAAATCCGACACCATGAATATGAAACCCACTGTCATTCACACACCGCCATGGAGGAAATCACCGGACCAAAATCGATCGATCTATCATCACTACAAACGGGGAGGATGAACTCAAAATTGTTTCCAGCCTAAATTAAATGTATATAGCATGTCTACTAGATGGATATGTCTCCGCTCCTCTTGGCTCTTACCGCCTGCCGAGGAGGAGGATACTAGGATAGGGTATGGTGACCTAGCTAGGTGGTGATGCTCAACTGATATCCTATATTTTGTTGAATTACATGTAAGAAGGTTATCTCTGTTATTTATCATGTCAAAATAGCACTGCAATGCAATGCATCATGCTTCCAACAGAAACAGCCCAAGGGCTGAGATGGTTCAATTAGCTAGAAAAGAGCCAGCCCAAGGTCCAAACTAAGATTAAGACAGGACGTCAATGGTGGATTCTTTAAAAGGGCAGGATGGATTAGAGCAGAATGTTTAGTAGAAGAGAGCTGGATTACTGGATTAGGATTAGAGGGTCATGTCTGCTTGGTAGTAGTATATGGGTTACTGATCTTGAGATCATCACAATTCACAAAGATACGCTGAGAAACACCGGCATGCAACTTCATAGTCATAGATAAAATTGAATACGAGACAGGAGACACTGGCTGTAACGTTCTCGCAACCGTTTCTTGGATTTCAGCAACACATGAATGGATTCAAAACCTCCAGAGCAAAATTAATGTTTGCCCACCATCTGTCTCTGCCCTGCTACTGCTGCCAACATCTTGACGATGCCTGTATGTGTACATGTCTGCATAGAATGACAGGACGACAAAAGCTTGCAAGGCCTATGACTGCCTACCCGGCCAAGCTATCACACTTCACCCCAACATTTCTCCGTTTGCAGTTTGCTTAAGATTGGGATCTCAAATTCTCGATCATATGCGATTCCGTTCCAAACCAGCTTCCGTGTCCGTTTGGCTGCAAGCTGCAACCTTTGCAGGGCTCACATGAAATCCCTCAGCATATCCTGCTGCATATCAACCTTGCCCTCTCCAGCTACTTCCACTGCTTCACACCTGCAGCAGGCTTGCAGCTGCCTCGATCTCCCACGTACTCCGATCCAATCCGATCCGATCACCCAGCAGAAGATTGTGTAGAGCGTAGGGCAGGGCAGCATGATGCAGCAGGCTCCTCACCACCTGCCGCGCCTCCACCCGTCGTCGTCGTCCTCGTCGGAGCCGGAGGAGATGGACCCCCGCGTGTGGCGCCGGCTGCCGCAGCCGCTGGTGGACCGCGTGCTGGCGTGCCTCCCGACGCCGTCCTTCCTCCGCCTCCGCGCAGCCTGCCGCCGCTTCTACGGCCTCCTCTACTCCTCGCCGTTCCTCCACTCCCACCTCCTCCTCTCCCCGCACCTTCCCTTCTTCGCCTTCGCCGTTCCCTCCGCGCCGGGGCACCTCCTCCTCCTCGACCCCACCAGGCGGGCGCCCTCCTGGTCCCGCCTCCCGCTGCCGCTGCCGGCGCCGGGCGCCGGGCAGGCGGCCTTCTCCCCGGCGGCCGCGTCGGCGGGCCTGCTCGCGTTCCTGTCCGACGCGTCCGGCCACAAGACGCTGCTCCTCGCTAACCCCATCACGCGCCTCCTCGCGCCGCTGCCGCTCTGCCCCAACGCGCGCCTCTCCCCCACCGTCGGCCTCGCCGCCGGTCCCACCTCCTTCATCGCCGTCGTGGCCGGGGACGATCTCGTGTCCCCCTTCGCCGTCAAGAACATCTCCGCCGACACCTTCGTCGCCGACGCCGCCTCCGTCCCGCCCTCCGGCTTCTGGGCCCCGAGCTCCCTCCTCCCCCGCCTCTCCTCCCTCGACCCCCGCGCCGGCATGGCCTTCGCCTCCGGAAGGTAAATCCTGAAGCGAGCGCACATGTGCTCACAATTTGTTGAACACGACATGAACTGATTGCATGCAAGTTCTACTGGATGTTGCTGCAGGTTCTACTGCATGAGCTCGTCGCCGTTCGCGGTGCTTGTGTTCGACGTGGCGGCCAACTTCTGGAGCAAGGTGCAGCCGCCGATGAGGAGGTTCCTGCGGTCGCCGGCGCTCGTGGAGCTCGGCGGCGGGAGGGAGCGCGAGGCGAGGGTGGCGCTGGTTGCGGCCGTCGAGAAGAGCCGCCTCAGCGTTCCGCGGAGCGTGCGCGTCTGGACGCTGCGCGGCGGTCATCACGGAGGAGCAGGCGGCAGCGGCGGCGGCGGCGGCGGCGGCGCGTGGACGGAGGTGGCGCGGATGCCGCCCGACGTGCACGCGCAGTTCATGGCGGCCGAGGCCGGGCGCGGGTTCGAGTGCGCCGCGCACGGCGACTTCGTGGTGCTGGCGCCCCGCGCGCCGGCGAGCCCCGTGCTCGTGTTCGATTCGCGCCACGACGAGTGGCGGTGGGCGCCGCCGTGCCCGTACCCGTACGTCGGGGGGATCGGCGCCGGCGCCGGCGGCGTGGGGTTCAGGGTGTTCGCCTACGAGCCCCGCCTGGCGACGCCGGCCATCGGCCTCCTGGACGCCACGGCTCCGGCGGCCTTGCATGGAATGCAGGGCTAGTTTTGTGCTCCTGCGCGCGTATGTGGCCGCATGTTTTGATCAATGGCACCATCATATGCATTTTCTAGATAATTGAAATCATGATGAAGCCTCTGCATCCTCAGATGGACGCCATGGATTTGGGTGTTTCTTTCTAGAGAGCATTCTAGTAACTGGTAAGCTTAGTAGCGAGGTGTCACATGCTTTGATATTCCTTGTTAGTGGTAAATCTGTGGTATTGCATGATTTATGTATGAGAATTAGTAATTTTATTATTTGCAACTTGCTTTCTGCATAAGTGTTTGCAATCTAAGGCCATGTTTAGTTACTTCCAACTCCCAACTTTGACACTATACAAAAAGAAGATTCCCCATCACATCAAACTTGCGGTACATGCATGGAGTACTAAATGTAGATGAAATTAAAAATTAATTGCACAGTTTTGTTGTACTTTGCGAGACGAATCTTTTGAGCCTAATTAGTCAATATTTGGACAATAATTCACAAATACAAACGAAACGCTACAGTGTGCTACAGTGCTGTAACAGTAATTTGGCACCTCCCAAATTCCCCAACTAAACACGGCCTAAAATGGACCTTGCAATCGGGTGAAGTCTTGTCTGCAGATTCTGGCTTGGATGGTTTTTTTTTGTCCAATATGAAACTAGCTTGTGGTCTATGTGCCAATTAGGGGGTGTTTGGATACGAGGTGTTAAACTTTAACAGTGTCACATCGGATGTTCGGATGCTAATTAGGAGAACTAAATATGAGCTAATTATAAAACTAATTGCAGAACCCTGTGCTAATCCGCGAGACGAATCTATTAAGCCTAATTAATCCATCATTAGCAATTGGTTACTGTAGCACCACATTGTCAAATCATGGACTAATTAGGCTTAATAGATTCGTCTCGTGAATTACACTTCATCTGTGCAATTAGTTTTGTAATTAGCCTATATTTAATACTCCTAATTAGCATCCAAACATCCGATGTGACAAGTGTTAAATTTTAACACTTGGTTGCCAAACAGGCCCTTAATCTGCTGGAGCTACACTCCATTCTTATTTTCTGTGTCTTTTCATGAGATCATCTGACGAAGGTTATACATGTTTTCTGATAATGTCGTTCTGATAGATGTGAAGGTTCATTCATAGTATATGCATACTAGGAAGCTATATATGCTAGGCTGTTCTCTTGAGATGCACTTCCCAGCAACATATAGATAGACCAAAGATGATGTGATCTATACATCATCAGGTGCCAATGCCATGACATGTGTGTGCAAGATGCTGAGATTAGTTAAATCACATCTCAGAATTCAGTAACCATGTACTTCTATTTTGTGTTTGATCTAGAATAATTTTGGAGACAAAAACACTTATCTTCTTTCAACCATAAAAAATATTTGCTCTCAGCGTAGATTGTAAATCTTCTGGGAGTGGCTATAAAATTCAAGAACGAAATGTCATAAAGAGACTGGGAATTGATTTGGACAGGTTAATTCTGGCGAGCTAAGTTCAAATCAGATAATTCTTAAGAGTTTTGGTTTGGTTTGGGTAGTGTGTATCCATCCATGCTTTGGAACATCCCATGAACTGTCAGGATTTCTCATCTTTTGTATGCTAAATACTCCTTAAATTTTAATATGATCTCTCTGGTTTTCTCTTTGCCAGCAAAAGGCCTGGTGAAAAAACATTTGAAGTTTGAAGCAATTCCAAGTTCCTCTTTATTAGTTTCAGAAATCATGCTGTATCAGAATGTTCAGGACTTCCCCAAAATCATACGATCTCTCTGCTAGCTAGTTCCCCTCACATATAGTTAATTTGTTCTCTAATGAAATCTGAAAATCATTGTATTCCATGTGTCCCAATTAACACACACATCCACCTTAATTATCTTCAAAATCTCTGAAAGCATATGTAACAAAGATCAGGGGGCGTTTGGATGTCAGGGGCTAAACTTTAGCCCTGTCACATCACACGTTCAGATGCTAATTAGGAGGACTAAATATGAGCTAATTAAAAAACTAATAGCAGAACCCATAGGCTAAATCGCGAGACGAATCTATTAAGCCTAATTAATCCATCATTAGGGAATGGTTACTGTAGCACCACATTGTCAAATCATGGACTAATTAGGCTTAATAGATTCGTCTCGCGATTTAGCCTAGGGGTTGTGCAATTAGTTTTGTAATTAGACTATGTTTAATACTCCTAATTAGTGTCCAAACATCCGATGTGACAGGGGCTAAAATTTAGCCCCTCCCTGCCAAACACCCCCTCAAATATATGGAACTGCATGTGTACAGTGGTACTATTTTTGGCAATGTACAGTAGAACGGAGGAATCTCTTATGGGGAATGCACAAGAGTTAAGTACTGTAGCGTATGCAGGTGGGAACAGTACTTGTTGGCTGGATCACGCAGCCTGCCAATGCCCACGGAAATCCAAATCCCTCTCGGCCGGCCGCCGGCCCGGTTTGCTGCTGCGGCTAGATTCCTTTCCTTCCTGCTTCGGCCGGGCGCGCGCGCAAAAGAGATCAGAGATGGATGGAGCAGTACATACGTGTGCGCAGGGGTCGCCTGCAGCCTGCAGAGGCCTGGCCTGCCTGAGCAAAGACAAGGCAGAGGAGCCCTAGCATGACTAGGAGCCTAGGAGGCTAGCACTGTTGTGTAGCTAGAGTTTTCTTTTCACTTCACTTCAAGTAGACTGTACCTTTCGAAATTTACTAACATGTCAACAGATGTACGAATGCTATGAGGGCTTCTTGCAAACTAGAATTTTTTAGCTCCTTTTCAAAAAAAAAGTAAATATTTTTAGCATGTGAAAATTTTCACAAAATTCCTTCAGCCCATGTCTTTCAAACCAAACACTGAGTGACAGATGCTAAACTGAAAGTGTGAATTGTAGATGCAGTACATTGACTATTGTCTACCCTATACAGAAAAATTGAAGATTGTGCTCCTATTTGAATCCGAGATATGAAGCGCATGGAATTTTTTTTTGCGGTGATTATTGTTCCCAAGTTGAGATCATCATTTGTTCTTGAATTTTTTTTAGGAAGAGTAAAATGTAAAAGGAGGTCATTAACTTGCAAGGAGACGTCAGTTAGGTCCACGAACTCCTAAAGTGCATTTTTTTCATAAACTTATTAAGTAGTTCACCACAAGTCCATACTCCTCCGTATAGGCATCTAGCATTGAGATGGTACGGTGACTGGCATGTTCTCTCTTCCCTCCCATCTTCCTTTCTCTCCTTCTGGCATTTCATCGAACATGTCGACTGCAGTGGCGGCACGTAACTCTTCATCCGTTTCACCCTTGCCTCTCTGCCGCATCCGTCGCCGGCGCTCCGTCCTCCTTCCAACACCATCATCTCCTCAACCGGCACAATGGCGGCTCGCTTGCCGACGTCGTCGTTGCCGTCCTCCTCCTGGATCGCTAGAGCCACCTCGCCACAGCAACACCGCACAGCCAGCTGCCCCAACCGGTGCACGCTAACACCGCTTCTTGCCACCGTGTAAATCGGCGGAGAGCACCCTTCACTTGCTGGCCCCACCCGACCGAGACGGTGAGCAGAGCGAGCAGCCGTCGCAGGAGCGGAATGTCTTGAGCGCTGACGGCAACGGATGCGGAGGAGAGGCGAGAGGTGAAGCAGATGAAGAGCTCTGTGCCGCCGCTGTCAACATGTTCGATAAAATGCTAGAAGGAGAGAGAAGATGAGATGGATGAGAGAGAAGATGATGGACCTGCGTTGAACGACTTAACAAGTTTATAGATCCAAAAATGTACTTTCGGAGTTCGTGGACCTAAATGACACCTCCTTACAAATTGATGGACCTCTGGTGCATTTTACTCTTTGAGGAAATTTATTCTTGAATCTTGATACAGTGCAAAAGAAATTTATGCTATGTCGCATACACATTTGATGATTTCTTTCAATCAGACAGTCATTCTTGGATAAGCAAACATAAATGCCAAGACTTCTACATGCTCTGGGTTGACAATTTGTTCATACATGACGGTGTTCGCATACATATTTTAACATATAAGATGCTTGACTTGTGAGTAATTAGTTTGCTAATTTTTGTTCATGATTACCGTTTCTTTACAAACATATTTGGGATGTAAGTGGTTGGATACCCAATGGATATGTAGTTTGGGTTCCACTCCTTTGGATGATTTTTGTTTCACTTATTGTGATTAGATGAACCAAAACTGCCTTGCATAGACTGTTGTAGTTGATTTATGACAAGTTTTGGGTAAAGTTAACAACCCAGAGAAAATGAAACCTGGAGTCCTGAAGACCTATCTATATCCAACAGTTCCCAACTTCCTCCACATAAACAAACAGGTCACGGTTCCGGCTGCATTTGGCACTGCACGGCTCTAAGAAGAGCTTCTCCGACGGCTTCCGCGAAGCTGTACCACCAAACACCTAAAAGGAAAAGTGCTCCAGGGCTCAAGCTAGGCGAAAGCCACCTAGAAAATGAACTGCACGCACGCAGGGAGCCGAAAAAAGTGTGGCTCCCCACGGCTCCTCCCCTCCCTTTGCATTGATTGTACCAAAATATTCCTGAAATTGGCCTAATTTTCACAAAAAATGCCACCCAACCTCCCAACCCACACAGCTCGATGCGGCACAGCAAAAGAAGGGGCCGCCGGCCAGGCACCAGCAGAGGCGGAGCACACGGTGGCGAAGGGCGGCGCCGGAGCCGGTGCGCACAGCTAGGCACCGGCATGGTGGAGATGGGGTGGGACCGCCACGGCGGAGATGGAATGGTGTGGCGGGGTCGAAGCGAGACGGCGAGGCAGGTTCGGTTCGGTGGATATGCGGCGCGGCGAGGTCAGAGCGAGACAACGAGGGAGCGGAGTACGAGGCTAGAGCAGCGTGTGATACTAGAGTAGTGCAGCAGGGCCGGATCAAGCGACATGCAGCGGGGGAGAGGAAAAAGATCAGGAGATGTATGGCGAGACGGAAGAGACGGGAAAGAAAAGGGAAAGAAAAGGGCGGATGATAAGGTTGAAACTTGTGGCAGAAAAGAAATGCTGGCACTCCGTATGCGTTAAAAAGAAAAAGAACAGAGGCGGATTAATTAACAAGGAAGAAAATGATGCGTTCAAAATAATGGTATGGGATAATCTATACATTCATATTTTTTTTCCATTTTTCCTATAAAATCACAAATAAATATGTTAATCTATAATTATTATTCATTGACTTTTTATATGAAATCATATTATAAATTGAGAGCAAATATAAACTCATATGTACAAGTCAACAGACAAGAGCGTATTGAACAATTGACATGTTTCATCCATTTATGAAAAAGCAGAATCAAATATTTTTAAAATATCTTCAGCTCTACCAGAGAAAACCATAGCCAGAACTATTTTTGCAGAAGCCGCAGCCCTACCAAATCGTAGTATCGACTGAGCCCGTAGTATCGACTGCAACTTAAAGCAGTCCCAGGGAGCATACTCAAAACACTGTGCGTCACTGTGCATGCATGTACGCATAAACAAGGCACCGATCAGCTAGTTGCCTCTGCTGGAGTGGAACCAAAGCAACGGAAAAGACCGGTACAGCTCATACAAGATCAGAGCTTTCTTTTTCCCTTTTCAATTTCCTGTTTCTTGAATTTCTCTTTGACCACGCAAGCACAGGTGCCAAAACTTCACCTGGAGAAAAGGCCGGGAAGGCGGGAATCCAAGTCCTGAACGAAGGCTGGCCGCACCGAATCAATAGTAGAAAGAACTACTAAACATTTTGGAAATGATGAAGCGCATCCAAATAAATGTTTAAAAAATCATTCTCATGCAGCTTTGCAGCTGGTGAATTCTTGCTGCCTCCCCTTTGCCTGCCCAATCCATACTGTTCGTCTGTTCCCCCATCACTTTCCAGCACCCTATACTATAACACTCCCATGCATCCTCTTCAGGAGCCCACATTTTCTGGCAAACTCCTCATGGGGCTAACCATGCTCAAGAACTGCTTCATTTTCATCCTAGCACTCATCATCTTCGTGCAATATGGTAATAGCAAAATGCTCCACGCTCCACAATTGCACTTTGCATTTTGCATACATGTTTGTTGTTTTGGTGAAATGAATTCCCGCATTTCAAACGATCGTTAATTACATGTTGTTCCTGATCACATATGTAGTAGTATTTCACTAGCGAAAGCTGCTTTCTAATTTTCTTTGTCGTCATCATGCATGCTAGCTTCGGCAACAGATTGGGCAGGTGACGCGTCAAGGACAAAGGAGTACTCGTTCCCCAACCTCGTGAATTCGCCGTCGTTGCCACCGTACAAAGACGTCATCGGCGGCGGCGGCCCATCAACTCCAGCAGCCGATGCCGATGCCGTTCCGCCGCCACCTCCCTACTGCGTGTACCCTCCCCCCGCAAAGCCTGCCATGCCAGCCCCGTTGCCGCCGGTGGCGAGCCCGCCCGGCGCGCCCCCGTCACCGTCAGCCGTCTCTCCGTCCATCGCGCCGGGCATCAGCCCGCCGCCGATGCCCGGCGCGTCCCCGCCGGCGGGCTCGCCATCCATCGTCGCGCCGGGCAGCAGCGCTCCGCCGCAGCCGCTGTTCATGCCGCCGGTGGCGTTCCCGGCGCCCCCGCCGGGGCAGGCGGTGCGGCGGGGGATGTGGTGCGTGGCGAACCCGAAGGTGGCGAGCGCCGTGGTGCAGACGGCGATGGACTACGCGTGCGGGTCGGGCGCGGACTGCGGCATGGCGGCGCCCGGCGGGCCGTGCTACCTGCCGGACACGCTGACTTCGCACGCGTCCTACGCCTTCAACAGCTACTGGCAGCGCACCAAGGCCACCGGCGGGACCTGCGACTTCGCCGGCACCGCCATGCTCGTCACCAGAGATCCCAGTAAGCCTCACCGAGTCACCGTGCACGTGCACAACTTCACATGCATCGCGGTGTGCGTGTGCACGTTGCGCTGTTGCAAGCCTTTGATATTTTGTTTGGGAAAGTATGGGTGGAGCCTGTGAACTATTTGGGCCCAAGAACAGTGAGGCCCATTCACATGCATATGAATAGTTGATCGTGTTTTTTTTTCCGTTCGCAATTTTTTTTAAATACTTTCAATCGTTTCTGTAGAAATTTATGTGCGCTCTGTTCTGTTTCTGCAGGTTATGAAGGTTGCAAATACGTTTCCATGTGAATGTGCGGGTTTTGTCAGGGACATTTTTTATCTACATCCTTGTTGCAAATACGTTTCCATGTGAATCTACCTGTAATGTCATGTGCATGAACGTTTGCTATGTATTCGTGCTGTTTTGTAAGAAGAAAGGACCTGGATTGATGTAAGACTATTACCAAACGTTTCCTCCGAAGAAGAGTAAATTGCACTTACCATACAACAACTTGTCAGGTGGTGCAAATTGGTTCAACAACTTGTAGAATGCTCAATCTAGTATAATAACTTGACATGTGGATGCAGATTGGTACAAGAACTTATAAAATGCTCAAATTAGTGCAATAAATTTGCAAATCGGTGCATCCATAGTGCAAATGTTGTAACAATAAACATATTCGCAAATGTTGGACCAGAGGATACTCACATAAGAATAAGTTATTGAGCAATTTGACTATTGATATTTGTGTCGCAAGGGTAACATATTTAGCAAGGATTAAAACATTCGCTGTTTACGAAATTAATGTTATGTCTTTGTATTAATTATTTTTATACAATAATTTATTTTTAATTAGAAATATTTAATTTCATATTCAATATTGATAAGTTCACCCTCAATGTTTTACATTTTGATTATGCATTTTTGTTCAGCTAAAAAAACAATATATTAACATATACTACCAATACCTTGGCGTAAATATTTTTTAAAGCCACATGTACTTGTATAGAAAGTAAAACTAAGCGAAGCTAGAAACATACATGCTTCTCTACAGTTGTTGAATACATGAGCATAAGTGCAGAAGAAACTTAAGGTTATAGAATCTCTCTTGTGGACTTTAGTATTTCAGTAATACCAATGGTGTAATTTTAAAATTTTATTCAGTTTTAACTCATGAACAAATAAGTTATGTACACATTTGAGAAGCAACAGACATGTCATGATCACGACTTTTGTTGACAAAAAATAAGAATTATTCATTGGAATAAAATTCACATGCCCATCTACTTTGCTTATTACGTTCTCATTGTAACGTTTGGACTGTAGGTACACCAATTAATTATTGCACTAAATTAAGCATTTTACAAGTTGTTGGACCAATCTACACCCACCTGGCAAGTTATTGTACTAGATTGAGCATTTTACAAGTTGTTGGATCAATTTGCACTCACCTGATAAGTTGTTGTATGGTAGGTGCAATTAACTCTCCTAAGAATCATATTGGGTATATGTTCCCTTCCTTTTCACACTATGATCAGAAATCCAAAATCCTCCTTTATTACTGGTAAAAAAAATGCAAACACGTGTTTGGAACAATGAATTGTGTGTGTTTGGAGTGCACTATGTAGCATTGCAGGAATCAGAAATGTTTCCCTGGAACTAACATTAGGTTTTTTGCAATCTGAAAGGTCCACATTTATTTCAATTCTTTCGCATTTCATACTTTTCGGGTAGACCCTTATTCAAAGCTAGTGATTTAAGATTAGTGAATGTTTCCAACTAATAAATTTCACATAACTTCAAATAGACAGTACAACTACAAGTTATCTGAAATTACGTTGTGTGGACTATTGACAAAGCATGTCCAAGAAACTCTTGTTTATATTACGTCAACAATGGATAACGATAGCACTATAACCAGGCAAGACCACGTTTTACGAGGCTACGAACATTGAAGAGAGTCCCTAGAATCACAGCAAGATTTATTATACCAAATCACGTCATTCCTTAGCTCGGAGGAATGGGGCACTAGCAGAGAAGATCTGCATCTGTGAAAGAATGATAATCAGCAAAGCATCCCATGCTCTCAGATTTGTTATATGAAAACTGTACTGTTAGATTTACCACTAGAAATGCTTCTACGATATTACAAATTTATCAGTATATCTAAATGCAAATGTATAATAGTAATGGCCAAATTAGTATAGTACAGATTAAGAAAAAAAGAGTAAAAATAACAGTAGTACTAGATATATAAGAAATGATATTTTTTTGGCTCATCTCTGAACTTATTTCTAGTGCCATGCAGAGGCAGATATCAACTTCCTATTCTTCCAACCGAGAAGCAATGCGCCACCCCTCTCCTCCAAGGTGTATTTATCAGAGTAGGACGCAAGAAGCTTTCGCACCACCGAGTTCACACATGAGCTCAGCGGGTGAGGCGTGAAGCCAGCCATGGTCAGCCTTGATTTCCATTTGGCCAGGGGCTCATGCCGCAACACCCTATCCTCTCCTTCACAGGCAATGATGTTCACAATGTCCTTACCCAGCTCTACGTTTATTCTCTCATTGGAGTTCCGTGGCAGGATCGCGTTGATTGGATTAAACATGGCCGAGTAATAGTCCATGGTCTCACTAAACCTTATCAAGAAAGGTGCACTGTTGGTGTTTAACTCATGTTCCACCAATGTGATCACCTCTGAGGACAGCCCTTTAACCATTCAGAGTAACCTGTCCTGTGGGTTGTTAATATCCACACTCTCATATGGAACGCAGTGCAGCTGGACATTGAAGTTAACAACAAGTGCTTCACCAGGCCTAATCTCAAGCATTTCTTTTGTAACTTCAGTGGCATAGATAGGTAGTGGAGAAAACTCTAGAGGTACTTAGAATTCCTCAGCCATACTTGTCAACATCTTCCCTACAAGTTCAAGACCTTCACCACGAGCGTACTCTGACACTGCATCATCTATTCCAGTGATCCGCACATGTGGTGGATCCCCAGGTCTTGCAGCAAACGCCTTTACCAGTTGTATCCATTGTGTCTCTTGATCAATCCGAAAATCAATTATGTGGATGTTGTCCTCATTTCTGAGTGCCTTTGCAATCACCCCATTAGCAGCCATATACCCAAACTTGAACAAGAATGGATACATATTGTATAAAATCTCCATAAAGGAGAGAAGTTCACCCGACAGCACACTGCACATGCTGTGAAGGTACATGAGCTGAGATGCGTTTGGACCCAAGTTTCCATCTCTAGCAACCAAACCATCAAGAAGGTAAACACCTAAACGCTGGATTGGTTCCCCAGTAATTGTAACTACTCCACGAGCTTCATGAACAAGCTTATGGAAATCTCCTACCCTCTTCTCAATTAATGCTTCAGCACACCTAGTTAAGAACAACTTCGCAATGATTTGTGTATCCTCCCTCCATTTCTTTTTTCTGAAATAAAGATCCTCCATCATTTCCCTTTGCCGTTTCTCTTGCTGCAGGCCAGTAGACCCCTCTTTTGCCTCCTGAACAATTAACAATGCTTCATCCACCAATTCAAAGTAATGAAAGTGAAATAATTATTGTTACACACAAGCTTCAAAAATTATGCTAGTGGGGAGTGCGCCATGTGGCATGTCACATGTGCCATGAGTAACTTACATGTGTTGCCACTAAAGAACTCAGGTTAGTTTTGATGTGACAGTATGTAATTTCCATTTCATTAAGCATCTCAATTATACGCCATGTAGTTGGTCTTTTCGCTGGATTAGAGTCTATGCACTCTGTGCCTATCTTAGCACATACCCTTACCTGTTCCAACCTTGTATCTCCTAGTAAACTTTTGAAATTGTCACTTCAACTTTTGAGTACCTTGCAATCACAGGTTAAGATTTCTCAAAGACATGGAAATTAAAGTATGTCGTACATATGAACATATTCAGTGTTATGTGCACATAAAGTCAATATAGGTATCAAAGTAGCAAGAAATTGCCCAAATAGTAAAGTAAACACATTTAATCTAGGTTACCTGGATTCCACATTCTATCAAAATAATGATATTCAATATCCTCAAAAGAGAAATAATGAGATTTAACAGGAAAACATTTTATACTTCCAGATAGTAACTTAAGCAACGACCATCAATTTTATGCCTTTTTTTGTTTCTATTTTCCTGATTTATTTACTAGCATTATTCAAGGTAGCGGAATAATCCTTCAGTCAGACAAACTAGAACAAAGGAAAACCCCTAAACAAATTGTCTTATTCTTTGAGAAAATAGAGAAAGATATATAATGTTTATTTTGTGGGGCCAGATTATATATATCAATGTCAATTAATTAGAGCTATTAAAGTTGAAATGTAATTGCAGGTTTAATTTTAATTGCAAAAAAATGTGTAGCAAACTACAGATTATCAACCAGATAGCCGTAAGGTTTAGGCTCATAGTTGTACTTGTATAGTGCAAACAACCAGATCGCGTGGATGTGAATGTATCTGTCAGTTATTTTCTTTTGGAGTACTTTTACACCAAGTAGTTTTTATCAAAGAATAGTCATGAAACTGTCATTCGATCGATCTTACGTAATCAATCTCAGTGTACCCTTTTATCCGGTCAATATCTCTAGGATTATAATACCGAGATTGTATATGTCTAACTTTAATGTGATTACTCCGTTATAGAATTCTGGTGGCAAATATCCCCTACACGGAAAATATTATGGGATGAGCAATTTAAGAGAAAAATGAATGCAACCTAATTTATAACTTGTAGTTGGGAAAAAAAATATTCCAAAGTGCTTAGCTAGCTTATCGTGATCCAAACAGTTTTGAAGTCATAGCATGGGTTTGATTTTCATCAAAACACCTTGAGAGACCAAAATCAGCAATTTTTGGCACCATTTCATAAGTAAGCAATATATTTGAAGGTTTGGTATCTCGATGAACAATATTATTCTAGTGAAGGTAATGCAAACCCTCACAAATTCCCTTGATTATTTTGTAGTGCGTGCTCCACTCAAGTCCTTGAGATGCATCTGCAAAGTGGGGAGCGGATTTTCTTTAGGAAGGGTGTGGTTACAAGGGCAAATGTCAAGCTAAGGGCATTCTGAGCTCGGTTTACTGTCACCAATGAAACAGAATGTCTAAGATTGAAAGAGCACTAGCACCAGAGAAACTAAAGATTCCAACTACAGTTGAGTTTTGGGTGATGGACCGACTAGAAATTGTGCAGGTGGCTAGAAATTGTGCATGGTGGAGTACCAGGTTGATTAAAACGGGGTCAGAATGCTCCATGTTGCATAGCAGCGCATAGGATGATGATCAAGTAGGTGGCCCTTAAACTGTCCCATGGTGCCAATCCAAATTATTAAACATGGTAAGTTAAGGGACCTATATAATATCGTAATACAAGTTTTAAGGACAAACTGTGCATTTTACTTATTATCATTGTTTGCATGTTGTATAACATAGAAAAATTGACAGGGTACAAAATCCTCATGAGTTATTGGGGTTTATGGTTTTTCCCATATAAACAAGGTAGAAAGAAACATACCAGTGATGTACTGATTGAGACCTCCGTTTGGCAGAAATTCAAAGCAGAGCAACCTTTGTCTTACATCTGCCATAACCATCTTGCCATGACAACTCCGCATTTTCCCTTGTGTATCAGCACGGTATCCTAGGAATCGTACTATATTTTGGTGCTTCAACCTCATCAGACAACCAACCTCTTGGTTGAATTCATTCTCATGTATGGGTTTGGGATAACTTCTTCATAGCCACTATCCCATTCTAAAGTATTCCCTGCAGTTACAATGAGGCCTTGTCAGCAAACAAGTTTAGGATCAGGTGGAGCCAAGTTTAAGGGTAGTTGAGAGTCAGCCATACCTTATACACAACTACAAATCCACCTCTGCCAATTTTTAGACCATCATCGAAATTATTAGTGATGGCTTTTAGAAATAGTATTGGCATATTCGTTGGCTCTACATTTGCATCCAGGAGAATGCGCTCCAAGACAAGACTGCCCATGCTAGCTTCCCATTCCATTTGTAATCACTTATAACTGTACCCTTCGAACAAGAGCTAGAATCAATTACTCTAGGAGGTTTATGAGTGTAAAGTGATCAGGGCAGATAAAAAATAGTGAGGGGCGAGCTGGTGAGATCAAATTGAGAAGTAAGGAAGACAAGCAAAACTTTTGAGTCACTCCACTAGCGCTGCCGCCGTGGTCTGTTTTCCTCCCTTTACTCCCTCCCATCACCACCCTTCCCCTCTCCCAAATCCAATATGGTCGCGGCGGCCAGATTCGTGGTTGATTCCGGTTGGATTTGCGTGGTGGCGGCCGGATTTGGTCGACGTAAGTGAAATTTGTGTGGTGGCAGCTGAATTCGACGCCACGCGCTTTGAGCTATGTTTTTGCAGAGCTAGTCTAGTATCTGGATTGTTTGGGTTAATCGTCTAACCAAAACACAAGAAGAGTGAATTGGGTTGTAACAGTTAGAGCAGAAAAAACCAAGATCACGTAGATCCGCTCATTCAGAAGAGAGGGGGGAACACGTTTACCATCTTGGAAAGAAACGAAATCAAGTTCGGAAACACAACCTCTAGATCCTCTCAAGTCCGGTGGATATTTCAATGGAATCAGGACAAGACCAAACCAGAATGGCTCACACCAGAAATGTGCAAAGCTTCCCCATCAACAACATAATCACGCAACTCCTTAGTGACGGAAACGAGCTGTGGTGGTTGTGACTTTGTGGTGGTGTGTGTGGAATCATGGGTGTGGTAACTTTGAAGTGGATGCTGAGTGTGCAAGATGACACTGGTCCTCGGATAATATCGGTTGAGCTTTTGACTTTCGACAATTCGACTTACTCCCTCTGTTTCAAATTATACAATATTTTGACTTTTCTAGATTCATAAGTGTTTATATGTATCTAGATATACACTATATTTAGATGCATACAGAATTAGAAGAGTCAAAACAATCTATAATTTAGGACGGAGGGAGTGCTAGGTAGGGAGGACACTTCAGCCTTCGGGGAAAGCTGTACTTGGGGCCGTAGCTTCCACGCAACAAGCGTAAAGGAATCGGGCTGTCGATGTGGTGACGAAGACCCGAATTTGGTGAACACGGTCTTGAAGAACGGACGCCACTGCGCGTAGTTGGAATTGACGAACGAGATCCAAAACAACGGGAACATGAGACCGAATGTTTACCATCTGGATCGTGGCAGCCGGAATTGCTGGAGGTGCAGGTGGACGTGGAGGAGGAGGCTAAATTAAAGAACAGCTGCACGCAGGCAGTTTGCAAACGTACACATGCACAGCCTATACATAAACCGACCTTTGCTGGTGCGTGGCGAACCCGACGGTGGCGAGCGCCGTGGTGCAGGGGTGCAGGCGGCGATGGACTGCGCGTGCGGGTCGGGCGCGGACTGCGGCATGGCGGCGCACGCCTCCTTCGCCTTCAACACCTACTGGCAGCGCACCAAGGCCGCCGGCGGGACCTGCGACTTCGCCGGCGCCGCCATGCTCGTCACCAGAGATCCCAGTAAGCCTCGCTGCGCATGTTCTCAACTTCGTGCGTTGCGCTGTCGCAAGTATATTTTGTTTGGACGTATGGGCCAAGCCTGTGAGCTATTGGGGCCGAATAACAACAGTGAGGCCGATTTAAGGGGGTGTTTGGCAGCACTCCACCTTTCAGAAATCAGCTCCACTCCACCAGCTCCACACTTTTGCACCACTCCACCAGCTCCACACTTTTGCAGCTCCACTCCACCAGCTCCAGAAAAATATGGAGTTGTTGAACGTGTTTGGCATATTGTTGTGCTCCAGCTTCAGGAATATGAGTTTTTGGTGGGAATGTTCTATTTTGCCCTTGGTGGTTGGATCGGTTGAGTTTAGCATTGTTTACATTTTTTTCCTGCTGCTACAGTAATTTTCGTGCTGCTACAGTAACCACGCGTGCTACAGTAACCTACCGTGCTACCGGACCGTCAGTACCGTTCGTGTTGTTTTGAGTTTTTTTTCCGCTGCTACAGTAAAATAGCGTACAAAGCATGTTAGCATAAAGGAACTAAGGCCAATTTACAGACAGAAGCGCAATGGTAACAACACCTTCAAGTATGTGAAATGTGTTCTAGCAACAAAGCATAACTAGGTCATGTTCATGGATGTCTGCTCTAGGATATATATGCCTTCAAAGACGCCGGCATGCGTTCGACTACTCTGTCCATTAGCCACTTGATTTTGAAAGAAGCATTTGACACCAAGCTGTCAATTTCTTCCTCGCATTGTTCATAGACTATGAAGACAATGAACAAGGATGCCAATACTGCATACAGGAGAAGAGAATCCGATGATAAATTTGTTCTGCAACAGTAAATGAGCAGTTGAGCACAACTTAGTGGCAAAATATAATCCCTTACCAAGACCCATCAGAAATCTGAATTGAAAGTTCAACAATAGCTTGATGCTGTACAAAAATGCAAATACCTGCAATATAGCGAAGAAACCATGGATCATTAACACAGGAACCTTTTTTCATAATTGTACCATTCCTACAACAAAACAGCTACGTTCTCCCTATCATGTAGTATTGATTTGTAGAAATGTATTAGCTATTAGCATCTGCATTGCAAGAAACAGAAAGCCTTTGTAGAGGCCTCATGTGTCTTTTATGAGAAATATATTAAGCAATACAGATGCAGAATGATTGCAGAGTACCAAAGATGACCAAAGGGAATGTTCGTGATTGCAATACAGCATGGTAAGAAAACAAGCTCACCTCCAATGATACAATTGGGTAGTACCCAAGCAATCTTCTAGCTTTTGAAGTGTTAAAAGTTCTTGTGCATGACAAGAAGTATATTGTATTTGGATGCAGAAGAGGAGTGGAAAACATTTGAAAACTTCGGGCCTGTTCGCTTCAGCTTATAAGCCGGCTGAAAAGCCAAAACGGCTGATTTATTGTGAGAGGAAAATACTGTTTGATGGCTGATAAGCCGGCTGAATAAGCTGAAGCGAACAGGCCGGAAGCCTGTGACGAATCATATTGGAGAACAAGGCCGCAGACAATAACATCTTGGCAGGAAGATTAATCCTGGGCCTAAATGGATGAGAAACAACATCACATGTTAACTTCACGAGTTGACTTCAAAGAGTAGAGAGGGGCAAAGAGGGAGGGAGAAATACCTCTGACAGCCCATAGCTTCCATTATGCAATTCATAAACTCCCATGTTTCCATAGGTTCATCATTGGTAACAAAAAATGGCTGTAAAAGTTCAGTGCACAGAATTAACCATAAAAGTAATATCACTGAAACATAGCACTTTTATCTGTAAAAATGTACCTTCCCAGCAACAGAAGCTGCATTTGAACACAAGGCTTGCTCAGCACAAATATTGGCATGAGCCACATTTTCCACATAGGTAAAGTCAGACATGTTACTGCCACCACCTATTACAAACTGAAAAGAACTGCTTAAGAAAACCAGTATTTCATAGTTCAAAGAGGCTTGGGTAAAGTTTGTAGTTCATGTTTTTAAAATAGCAAATCCTAGATTGGGTTCAAGGAAGTGACAGATATGCAATTTTCTCTTCAGAAGATGCACAAGCAGCAACTGCGTCAGCTAAAAGGAGCCTAATAATTGAAAAGGGAAAATGAATAGAAATCCATATTGCATCTCCCAAACAGAAGCCCAGACTGCTCTAGGTCCAGTTCCAATCGTGAAATATTATACCTACCGAATCATCTGCTTAATGTACAGTAGCAATTCACTCAAAAATTAGACATAACCAACTGGGAGAGTAATGCTCTCTCTACCAGATCCATTAATTCAAATAGCAATCAAGAATCCGTGATCTGGAATCACTACTGATCGCCAAAACAGAGGAATGCTAGCAGAGTTACCACCAACCAGGTATTAACACACTGTACATGCTTTTCTAACATCCTATTGTCACCACAGAAACGCAAGATGAATTGTAACACAATTCTTAATCACATATTGAAATGGAAAATCTATAGGTCTACAGCAACAGCAGAGCTCTATGCATATTTACCAAATCATCATTTTATGGCACATTAAGCTCCATGCTATAAATAATATGTGTTGCGTCCATGTATCATTAGCTCCCCTCAGTTCACTAATCATGTTAATACGGAATCAATCGCTATGTAGTTCTTCCACATAAGAAATTGAGGTGCAAACATCTGAATGTGGAGACAATTTCAGTTTGGAATACCTTGCCCAAGGGAGACCTTGCATATCCAGGAACAAACCTCAGCAGGCTCGAATCGCCAGGCCGGCGGGTGCCGCCCGCGGCGCGGCTGCCAGGCCGGCGGGGGCCACCCCTTCCATCTCCGCGGCGGCCAGGCCGGCGGGGGACTCCATCGGCGCGGCGCCCAGGCCGGCGGCCGTCTCCCTCGCCGCGCCGCCCAGAAAATCGCCTCCGTCCGCGTCCATCTCGCCGGATGGGTCTGCGCCGCCCAGAATCTCGCGGTCGGCGGACGAATTTGGGCGCCGCCCAGAATTTCGTACGTGTCATCTCCATCCATCACTTGCCATCGGCCTCTACACCACTGGAAGACGCACAGCAACAGAGAGATCGATCATCGATGGTGCTTGCAAGCTTCGTCGTCAGTTTGAGTGTTTGACCATCTGCTGATGTGCTATGCTACCTTCCGTCCCCCAGTTCAGCGCTGCCCCCGGATCTCTCCCTTCCTGCTCGTCGTCTCCTCGCTCGCCGCCCGGCCACCTGCGCCCACCGGCGGCTGCCCTTCCACAGATCCCGTGCCCCCCCCCCCCCCACTCGGTCGTCGCCGACCAGCCGGGGTTCTGCAATCTGCACGGATCTCAGGTTCGGCTCACTTTCTGTCGAACTTGAGGTTGAGGTCGCGGGCGAGCTCCAGCTCGGCTCGTTGGCTGCCCATTCATCTCAATTCTCACCTAGTGCAACAGGACACGTACCCTCTGTCCGCTTTCTGTCCAAGTCCTAATAAAGTATGCTTAAAATCTGAAGAACCAAAACCGTGGACCATCACCGCCGGGATCCCATCCCAATTCCACAGAATTTGAGGTTTCCACACTCGTCATTCCCAGTACTTATACCACCCGAAAATCCAAGCGAAATCCCACCTCCCAGACCTCGAAGCCTGGAGCTCACAGGCGACGGACGCGAAGATTCGATTTCTGCGATTCTTGGAGCCCTCTTGTGCCGCGGTCTTGAAATCTAGCCGCGATTTTTGTTTCCTCCCTTCCGGTGGACGCTGCCGTGGCTGCGCACCCTTTGTGTCTTGCGTGTCTGCGCTGCTGATGCTGAC
>NC_028453.1:30362207-30413687 GCF_000263155.2 Setaria italica
CGCGGAGGAAAACGGAGTGCCCCGTGGGAAGAAGAAAAACGGAGTGTGGACAAAGGAAAGGAGACGAGGAAGATAGAAAAATTAGAAACGAACCCGGTACTTGTGTAACCAGTGGCAATGGTGGGTAAATAACCCCCAACTCCATGAGAAGGTCTGAAAAGGAGGTTTTTGGAGCACCTCTTGAGGTACTCCACAAAAAACGTGGATCTACCCCCTGCTCCACCTTTTTTCTGGAGCCGGAGTTGTTGGAGCTAGACGCGTTTGGTTGCGAAATTTTCAGAGTTGGTGGAGTGGAGCAATTTTTTGTGGAGTGGAGTGCTCCCAAACACCCCCTAAGTGGGCCTGAACTGAACTACCAACGGCCCGCGGGCCTCACGGGCCCATTTGAACAGTTGATCGTATTTTTTTTCGTTCGCAATTTTTTTAAATACTCTTAATCGTTTCTGTAGAAATTTATGTGTGGGCTCTGTTTTGTTTCTGCAGGTTATGAAGGTTGCAAATACGTATCCATGTGAATGATATTTTCGATACATTCTTGTGCAAATAACCACCCTGCTGGCTGCTGTCGACTGCATCATCAATTCATCATTCATCAGTACATACATGTCATATTGTTTTTATTAGTTGGTCTACCTCTACCTGTTATATCATAGGCATAAACGGTTGTTTTGTATTTCTTCTGTTTTGTAAGAAGAAAGGAACTGGGTTGATGTATGGATGGTAAAATTGCAGAGTATTGAGGAACAATGATTTGAGTGTGTTTGGAATTTGGAGCGCAAAAAACACTGCAGGAATCGGAATTTTTTCCTTGGAAATCGCAATCAACATTAGTTTTTAGCATAGAAAAGGCTGACATTTATTTTTTTTAAAAAAATCATATTTCACATTTTTTAAGTAGGTTCTTATTAAAATGACACTGGCTTAAGACTAGGCGACTAGCTAACGTTTTCAATCGGCAAAACAACTGCAAGCTCAACATTATTTTGGCAAGTGTCATATGCGTTGGAACATGATACTTGTGTGAAATAAGATCAAACACTAAGTAAATATATAAGAAATAGCTATATACGTACTCCTCGCAAAAAATAAAAACAAACTAGCTATATACGTAGTACTAGTATCATTTCCTCTTCATGATGAAGTTTAAAGCATATTACATTTTATACTCGCTATTTCCTCTTCACTGTAGACAGAGGTACACTACTGCAGTTTTCCTATTTCCATAGGGTTTGAATTTCTATGAAAAGGCCTCAAAACGATAGGGGTATACTTTGCCTACGGGTTTGGGTAGGGAGCATTGTTTTGCGATCCTAGTGATCCGTTGCTCTTTTCTTTTTGACATTGACTTTTGTAATATTTTGCTATGGTATTCAATTGGTTATGTTGTATGGAGACTTGTACCATGCTAGGCATTCAGCCGTGTTTGGCAAGAGTCCGGTTTTCTGGAAACGGAGAAGGCGTTTTTCACTAAAAACACCAATTTAGATGATTCTCTTTTAATAAATAAAATAGAAACGTCTCTTCGGTTTCTCATCGCAATAAAAAATAGGAGGGCTTTTCCGATCGAAATGAAGAAGTCATGCCAAATGGCCAATCATCATTTAGCAAGAAAAGTGCACCACATCGGACTAATCTCAATGAAAAGTTTCGTGTGATGTTTTCAAGATAGTCACATAAGCAAGATTGAAATGAAATGGTGTTTGAAATTACCATCTCCAATGCATAATTTCATGATGTGGTTTCATACGATCAAAATCGTATTTAATTTCATGACTCATAGAGCGTTGATATTCGTATACAGTTGGTTTCATCCCGGTGAAACTAGTTCCCTCTCTCCTCTTTAATTTTATACATGTCAAAAAATCTTATGTGGCATGTTAATTAATGAGAATGAAAGCTCGTGAAATTCCGTATTGGGAGTAGCCTCACAACCCCCAAACAGATATCTGTTACTGATGCTAGACCAGCTGACATGGATCCGATCTGTGTTTGGTCTGTTGCTGACATAGCACACCTATCCCGTGCAATTTGCAAGGAAAGGCTTGTCAATAGAAAAAGAAAAGCTACGAGCTACTCACAGCTTGGCTCGAAGCGGCTCGATTTGAGATCGGCTCGTTTAGAAATCGAGCCGAGCTGGAGGCCCAAGCCCCGAGCTCGCGAGCTTTGACTAGCCAATCTTGAGCTAGGCTCGTTTCACGTTTGTTTCTTTCGCTCCACCAGTAACCGTAACCGGCAGCTCGAAACCCTGGACCCACAAGTCAGCGTGTCACCCACAGAGACCAACGGGCCCCACGTCATTCCCGTCCCCCAGTTCAGCGCTGCCCCCGGATCTCTCCCTTCCTGCTCGTCGTCTCCTCGCTCGCCGCCCGGCCACCTGCGCCCACCGGCGGCTGCCCTTCCACAGATCCCGTGCCCCCCCCCCCCCCCACTCGGTCGTCGCCGACCAGCCGGTGTTCTGCAATCTGCACGGATCTCAGGTTCGGCTCACTTTCTGTCGAACTTGAGGTTGAGGTCGCGGGCGAGCTCGAGCTCGGCTCGTTGGCTGCCCATTCATCTCAATTCTCACCTAGTGCAACAGGACACGTACCCTCTGTCCGCTTTCTGTCCAAGTCCTAATAAAGTATGCTTAAAATCTGAAGAACCAAAACCGTGGACCATCACCGCCGGTATCCCATCCCAATTCCACAGATTTGAGGTTTCCACACTCGTCATTCCCAGTACTTATACCACCCGAAAATCCAAGCGAAATCCCACCTCCCAGACCTCGAAGCCTGGAGCTCACAGGCGACGGACGCGAAGATTCGATTTCTGCGATTCTTTGGAGCCCTCTTGTGCCGCCGGGTTCTTGAAATCTTAGGCCGCGATTTTTGTTTCCTCCCTTTCCGGTTGGACGGCTGCCGTGGCTGGCGCACCCTTTTGTTGGTTCTTGCCGTGTTCTTGCGCTGCTGATTGCCTGACCGGATCTTGTGTTTCTTCGGTTCCTTGCAGGCATTGTTGGCGACCGGAGGCGCAACCGTCGATCCTTGGATTGAGGTAATGGAGCATTTTGGATTTGTTCCTGGCACTTTCTGGTGGATTATTTCCTTTCAGTATTTGCTTGGTTTTCTTGCAAAATAAAATGAATGTGGATCTAAACCAGGGTAGATTAGAATTTAGATGGCCTGGAGGTGTTAGTAATAATTGAGGAAAGAGATATGTTGCTTGAATTAGTTACAACCGTACAGGGGGGTTGGAGGGTTTCTTGGTAGAGATGGCACATTCATTCTTGCTAACTTCCTGCCTGGTTGCTGTGATCAGTGTTGCTGTGCTCAGCATTCACTACTGAATTTGTTTCACTACAATATTTCCAAACAAGGGATGAAATGTACCACGAGTGTTGAACTTCACCGTGCAAGTAGGAACATTCATCCTAGATGCCACATCGCTAACTGGTGTGACAGTATGTTTGATTTCCCAGCATGGCTCCTTTTCATTCAACTTGCCATTTGTCATGTTTTCCAGATGTTTCTCTTTTTATAGTGAGATATATAGTTCTTGTCATTTCAGCTGGTAGATTTTGTGTCACTGATTTACTTTAGTCTTCAGTAACGTTCATTTTTGTATTATAGCAGATTGCCCCTTTCACTAACTGTTGTGACAATATGTATGATTGCCCAGCATTGCTCCTTTTCATTCAATTCCCCATTTGTCATGTTTTCCAAATGTTTCTCTTTTATAATGAGATATAGTTCTTGTCATTCAGCCGGTAAATCTGTGTCGTTACTTCAGTCTTCAGTAACGCTCATTTTTGTATTATAGCAGATTGCCCCCTTTTGACTTAAATTCTGTGTTTTATCTGTTGCAAAGCATTAGTTGAATATGGATAAAATATGTCACGTATTAGTTGGGAGGGCAGGAGGAGCATCTCATTGCAAACTTAATTTCCAAGTGCAAAAGATTTAGCTTATTGTGATGTTGCCTTTCATGCCTATGATATATTATAAGCTCAGGCACTCTATATGTATAGGTAATTTTGTAAATACTGAAAGCATGCCATATTTATAACTCCCATTTTGCTGGTTCTGTAAAAGTGGTTGGTTTGGTCCTAATTTTCACTGTGAATTTGCAGATAGATTGTATATAAAGGCTGCAGCTCAGATCATTATCAAGCATGTCTCTCCTCTCGAAGTTACGCTTGATCACCGTGGATGTGACTGGTACACTGATCGCCTACAAAGGACATCTTGGGGATTACTACTGTATGGCAGCTAAGTCAGCTGGGATGCCATGTCCTGACTATAACCGCATGCATGAGGGCTTCAAGCTTGCATACACTGAGATGGCAAGACAGTATCCATGCTTTGGATTTGCAGCAAAGATGCCAAACATTGAATGGTGGAGGACTTGTGTTAAGAACTCATTTGTTAAGGTAAGACCACTTTCTAAATATGGAGCCTGTCAGGACAAGTGATGTCTCTTTTTCATGTTGAGAGGGCTTAGTGATTCAGTTGCTCTATAATCTGTTTTTTTCCTGCAGGCTGGCTATGATTATGATGAGGAGACATTTGAGAAAATCTTCAGGCGCATTTATTCTGCTTTTGGCTCCTCTGCGCCATACTCTGCATTTCCTGATGCACAGCCCTTCCTGAGGTGGGCGCGGGAGAAGGGACTCACAGTTGGGATTGTCAGCAATGCAGAGTACCGCTACAAAGATGTAATCTTACCAGCTTTAGGGTTGAATCAGGTGCGATAACCCCTAAATTATGTGAGATAGTTACATGCTTCTGTAATAATTGTTCTCTCAGTGTTCATAAATGGAGTGGCCTAACACTCTGAATCTCTGATACATGTCTTGGTCTTGCAACTAGGGCTCGGAATGGGACTTTGGGGTCTTTTCAGGCGTTGTTGGTGTTGAGAAACCAGATCCAAGAATTTACAAGTTAGCGCTCGAGATGGCAGGAAACATTGCGCCAGAAGAAGCACTCCACATAGGTGACAGCATGCGGAAGGACTACATCCCTGCAAGGAGCATTGGGATGCAAGCGCTGCTCCTGGACCGGTTCAAGACCGCTGACGCTGAGAGCTGGAGGCAGTCTGGCGCGACGGTGCTACCCGACCTGGTTGCCACTCAGGAGTGGCTCACCAAGAACCAGAATGAGGAGCCGAAGCATGAGACAGTAGCAGCTCAAGTGCTGAACAGAATGTCTGAAAAGCTCAAGATGGGGGCTTAAGCCCAGAGTTCCTTTTCATGCGCTAGTTGTGAATTGAAGATCCTACAGGTGGAAGGAGACAGGTTCTTGACTGCTGGCTAATGTAATTAGCTTGAACTGCTGGGTGTTCTTGTAGCTGCTTCCGGGGCTTATGCTGATTGCTGAATATGACTAGCAAATCAGTGTGTCATGAGTCGAAGATTTCGGGTTCTGTTTTCCATTCTTCACCTGTGTGGATGAATAAAGAAGAGGAAATGGATTTCGAATGTGTCGAGCTTTCTCCATTCTTAACATGCGTGGAAGGGCATTTTGATTCGTGCAGCTTGTACTTCCAATATAAATTAGATAACAACGAAAGATAATATAAAATAATAGCTGATATACAAATCGGTTGACACCATTCGCTCATCACATAGTTATCAATTTGTACATTACTTGGTACCTTTCCATTGAGAATATTACAATCAACCTACATCAAGAAGCTGAATACCACACACGGCTAGCATTCGGCAGCCGAATCATGCAGCATTGGAACATCACACGGTATATATAATATTACACAGGGAATCGTTTTGAGCTCTCGTACCACGAAACAAGGCATTAGGGATCAATAGGTATATTCTCACCCCTACATGCAGCCCTACGAACAAAGAACCAAAGAAACAAAACAACATAGTCACGTAGATCCCTTTGCAAACAATGTACATGAAGTTCTAGCCTCAAGAGACTCGCTTATGCTCAGCAGCGATTTCTTGTTTTGGGTAATGCATTTCATACAAGTTACATCTATTAGTTGGGCCACTTTCTGCGCTGTGGGGTTCCAAAACATCTTAGCGGCCTGCAGGGTGCCTGTTCCAGGACAAGTAGTTGTGGTCTCCCAGTTTCCTGCAGAAGGCCACAAATTGAATTAGCAACTTACAAAGAAATCCGGCCGGCGTATCAGTGAAAACTAATGCTGGATGCTTTAACAGGCGTAGAGAAGCCCTGCGAAGATCATTCTTATGATAAAAGCCTTAACCGTGCCAGGCATACTCAAAACACAACAGGATAAGCAAAATAGCAGTGTGTAGAATCAAAGAAAACCAGCACAGCTCGTTGCCTGGTTCATGGTTCTAGTCCACCAAAATTACAGGAGAAGGTGCTCCTCCAGAAGTATTTTCTACAACAGAACCAAAGTCGTATGGCATGAAATGTACTCATACAATCCAAAGCCTCAGGGCCACGTCAACCTTAATTGGCCTAGGAGATGCTAGGATAGATTGGGCTGCACAAAACATAATCAGAATACCTGCCTACAGGTTTTCTACAACTTTGATAGGCTAAACCCAGATTATTTCACCGCAAGCATCACATTCACAATATGGCTATCAGCCTATCACAGTGCATAGCATATGCATATATATATATATAAGGGGCTCATGGACTAGATCTAGAAGCTTACAATATCCAGCACACAGCTTATCAATTTCCAAGCGATTGCAGCATACATGAGTTAAAAAGTTACTAACCTTGGTTTTATGAAGTACAGCAAGGTGAATGCGAATGCCAGGAAAATGCAGAGCCCACCAACTATAAGGTATGCAAAGCCAAGAAAATCGTTCTTCCCTCCGAGCCAAGTTGCAGTGGATAGGACCAGCTTTTTCTTGCCACCGAAGCTATATGTATTGTAGTTGTTACTCAACCTCACTGTTATTGTGTCATTCTCCTTGAGGTCAAAGTATATCCTCCCATATAACTTTCTGAAAGTAGGAAGTGCTGCTGTCCTCATCCAAACAATGAGGTCCTCTTGCTCGCTCAACTGTCACATAAAACACAATTGACATGAATAACTCACATGGATATTCCATACCGAGGTAGCTTTACTATATCTAAGTGAAAGAAATCAATCAAAACATACATTATGATGCTGCAGATTTATAGTAGTAAATGAACAAGAGTCCTCCTATGACCAAAATATTCCACAATGTTTTAGTGTCGAACAAGGGTTCACATACCGGGACCGTTGGGTCAAGAGTTGCTCCACCTTTAAGTGCACCATTCTGGAAGTTGCTCGGATAGACATCTTTGCCAAATTTGTGCTCCCTATCACTCTTCCAGGAGATGTCTTTCTTGTCCACCGTCAAGTTATCATTACCACGAGTGAAACTATATGTATCATTAAACAAGCTCCAAGCAATAAGACCACAAGGAACAATTGGTTGTCCATTAGCCGTGGTCTTCTCAGGTTCACAGGCGGATGTCTGGTTAGCTTTACGCTTATCTCTTAGCTGTGCATCATTTCGGCTCTTTACATACCTGAATAGGGAAAACGTTATGCACAATAAATCTCCATTTCAAAGCTATTCTCTTCTTTTTCTTTGGCAGTATGATATTGAAGGTAGCAGTTAATTTGCGATGCATCATGTTTTTCAATTTCAATAGCACCACATAAAATTTCAAAATCAGGAAGTTGAATAGCTGCCAATTTATGCAAAAATCTAAGATTCAATCTGAAAATCTCAAAAGAACATCATACCTCCTATGGTTCTGGTAGAAGTTATCGAGTTCGTAATACACAAATATTGGCTGCTTCATATCCTTCGTAACCTGGAGACAAACAACTAAATAAATTTTTCCAAGAAAATTGTGCTTAAAGATGTATGCTTACAGATGCATGTTTGTTCCAACTTTTTTTTTTAGCAAAATGTTTGTTCCAACTTTATAAACATTTCAAAGATCTATTTAACTGCACTTTTGCTGCTACAACAACAACAACAACAACATAGCCTTTCAGTCCCAAGCAAGAACTTTTGCTCCTACTATGCCCCAATATTTTAAACTGCAAATCAATACCCAGAAAAGTCTAAGGTTATTACCGTTAGATTCCTTATGCATTCTTTGGATATGGTTTCATTCTGGATGTAAGCAAGCTTGTTATCAGTCATGTTGCCTGGCACACACGCCTCATCGTACCGATCAATAATCTCAACAACCTGCAACCAGTGAACACAAATAAACAAATAAAAACACAACTATCACAAAACTTATTTAACATAAGGCCAAGACAAAAGGAAGCATACATCTCGTGCAGCTAGCAGCGAAACAACACCGATGGGAACAAAAATGACACCAACGATGAAGAACACCGAGACAACCTACACAACACAAGTCAAACATCGAAACATCTGTGAGCTACTCCAAAATATTTTTTTTTCTTATCCTCCAAAACCTATAGTGTCATAATCTCCACAACGAGAAAAACTTACCCATTTTGGAGTAAGAATTGGCTTACAAGCCGGCAGCTCCTGCTGTGTGAACTTGGAATCTGTACATAAGAATTTAGGAGTAAGAATGGGGTTGCAATCCGCAAATGCAAGTCACATCACAAGCTTAGCATTCTTCTAACAGATTGTACCATTTCTGACCTCATAGTTTCATTGAAACCCAGTATCCATAGTTCCATACACATGCAATCTATAGTCTATACTGTCATTCCTGAACTAGTTTGAAGCTTTTTTCTTCTAGATTGAAACTATCCGTATCTTTAAGGAACTAGAACTAATACCACCACGTACCGACCAGATTGACAGGTTTTCTTCTAGATTGAGTAGAATATCACTAACGAACAATACAATCATGTAGCACCTAGATTGACGGTTTCTCTGCTAGATTGAGCTTGCTACAATCACTGAGCAAATTAAACCATCATGAATTGAAGCAACTAGATTGACTGTTCTTCTTTCGCTGAACTGAACTAGCCATAATCACTACGCAAACAAACCTTCATGCGCCAACTATTCTGATGTTTTTTTCTTCTGGATTGAACAAGCTACAATCACTGAGAAGCAAGCTCACACGCTTTCAAATATGGCAGCTAAAAAGGATCGATCGTATTGACGCCAAAGGAGACCACAAGCTAGCAGAATCTCCAAACCCAAAGGGGTCCAAATTAACACCGTACCACTAGCCCCAGGCTATATCCTCGGCGAGAACTCGCCGCCCCTTGCCTTATCCTGACGGAAACGAGGAACCACGAAGACGGCAAGCGTACGCTAAAGAGATTCGGCGCGAGATCTCACACTTGGGCATCCGGGTGTTCCTCCTGGCCGCGCCCGCGGCGGCCGCATCCACGGATCCGCCGTTGCTGGTCCCGGCCGCATGGCTGCTCATCTCGCCTCCCGCCACCGACCCCTCCGCCCTAGCAGCCAACCAAGGGGGGACCCCGCGGAAGCCGCCGCCCGGTCTGGCTGCGCGGACTGGGCGTCGTCCCGGCCGCCGCGAGAGGACGCTCCTCCCCCGCCGGAGCGGGCCGATGAGGGAGGCGAGGAGCTTCCCCGCCGCGATCTAGCTCGATGCTGCCGGCTTGCTTGCTGGCGAAGGTAAAGGGAGCTGGGGGGAGCAGTGGTGATTTGATTCGGAGTTCTGACCAGCAGGGCGACTCGGGAGGAGCCGAGGAGGACGAAAGGGAGGGGCGCTGGGCGAGGTGGTTGGGCTGGGTTGGGTTCGTGTCGAGCCGGCGGCGACAACAGGGGGGCAGCGGGGCCCAACCGCGAACCGTCCAGTGGCGTGCCCTATTCTTCTTCTAGAAGACTACTAGAATGTCATGTTTTTTTTCGGTACTCGGGTTTACTCCATGTGTATTTTCGTACGATTCTCGTGTTAGAAAAATACTCATTGTAATGGGTTGTAAAAGATTGTATATACAATCAGCCTCTGAAATTGAAATTGAAGCACCCTCGTTTGCACGGACTAACGGGCGAGAAAGATATGCCCAGATATGAAGCAACGTAAACACACTAAGTTGACCATACAAACGAACACTAGAAACACCCAGCACACACGGCAGCGGAAGCATCTTGCTAAAGCCCAACGCCATGGGCACGTCGGGTGCGAAAGCAACCTTCTACTCGAAGTCTTCACCGGCAGCGAAGTTCGGATCTTCCTTTAATCCAACAAAGCAAGGTGAGTGTAAAAGTATTCAAAAAGTCCAACCACACCCACGTAGAGGGATAACAAGAATATGCATAAGGTATAACAAGGATCATGGAGGGATTCATTTGCGATAAAGCTAGATTTACCCCATGCATGGTTTCGTTTTTAAAGGGCTTTTCACAAAACATTATTAATAAACCGAATTAATTGAATGGGGCTGATCCTACACAAGGATCCAAGTTTTAATACTATCGAACCCCCCATCCGCGGTAGCACACGGCATAACTGCTGAACACTTTCTGAAATTTATACTCAAGCTAAGAAACCCATCAATTTTGTAAAAGCTAGTTATGTGCGCAAACCGTAACTCGTTCGATACCGTGGACACGGCTATCCGAATAGATTTTAACTCTGCAGAGGGGTACACTTTACCCACAAGTAGGGTACCGTGACACAAACACCTTAGTATTGGCGCGGATCCTAGCAAAGCCATTACCCACCTTAGCTAAGACCCGATTAACCATTATGGAAGCAACCATGGGGTTAAGGACCTACCAACAAGACCTTAACCGGGACCTAAGCCTACACATGCTTACTCCTTCTCCATGTTCTTCCATTGCTCAACCAGCACACTTATGATTAATAGACTTGCTAGTGGGATTTATGCTAGCTTTTGCCTCATACAAAGGTCGAGTGGTTGCATAGTAGTTTAGGTTAGCAAGATGACACATCAACTCGGTTCTTAAACATGATAAGATGGATACCTCCCAACCTGCTCAACCACTAAGGTACGAGCCCGACTGATATTTCATATAAGAAACACTCGTCCGTCTCGTCTAACCACTTTCTTTTATCCCTTCCCTAAAATTCATTTATTTTCCTTAAAACACTCAACGCATTTATTCATTGATAAAATACAATGTAACCATGATTGAATTGTAATAAAGTGATTAACAAGATTCTAAGCATTCTAGCGACAATTATCATCCAAACAGAGCATATCATATTTAGAGATAATCCTAAGTCATCAAGGAACAACCATAGCAATCAAGGGGTGGCTATCCAACCAGGTTTCATCTAAGCAATAAAACAATATATGCAATTTATAAAAATGGCCAATAGGTTATGTCTGAAAAACTAGGATAAATATGCATGAAAGCATGAGATTCGACTTGCCATCTCCAAAGCCTTCTGAAAGCTCCTGCTCGCGATACAGGTCTTCTGGCTCTGGCTTGCGATACCAGCCTCCAAACTGGTTCTCCTCCTCGGTTACTCCATCAGCTATGGCGACGACGACGCAAAAGACAAATAAACGCAAACAAGCGCAAACACAAAATAAAATGAGCTCAAACGGAGAGGAGAATAACTGGAATAGATAGAATATAATTTTAGAGGAATTTAGGAAAAAGAATCAAGTGAATTGAAGTTTTGATGTGTGAGATATGACTATGTAAAGATTAGCTACTAATTACGAAAATAATTTAACATAACTGGACGGAGGCTTCCCAGGTTAAACGAACGGAGGCTTCATGGGTTTCTGTCAGTACGTGAGTGGCTTGGTGGTGTTTTGAGCCCACACGTCAGTAGCGGCCTAGGATTGATTAGTGTTTTGGCCTGAGAAAGGAATGTAACAGAGAGAGAAAGACACGGAGGAGTCTTTAGCGACTCTAAAATTCCTATCACATCAAATGTTTTTATACTAGTTAGGAGTATAAAACATAAACTAATTATAAAACTAATTGCACAGATGGGAGATTAATTTTCGAGACGAATCTACTAAGCCTAATTAGTCCATGATTTGACAATATGATGCTACAGTAAACATGTGCTAGTGATGGATTAATTAGGCTTAATAGATTCATCTCATGAATTAGCCTCCATCTGTGTAATTAGTTTTATAATTAGCTCATGTTTAGTCCTCCTAATTAACATTTGAATATTCGATGTGATATGAATTTTAGGAGGTCCTAAAGAACCAAACACCTCCTAAGGCTCATCCGCCATGGGAGACGGCTGAAGCTCACTGGAGTTTCGTCGCGCGGTGATTCCGGCCACCGTTTTTTAATCCAAGGGCATAGGGAGAGAGAGGAGTGGATGGGGAAGCTCGGCATAGGCTCACCTCGGGCAGGGGCAGCTTGGAGAGGGAGATCGAGGCAGCGCCCTGTTCTTGTGTGGAGGAGCAAATAGCTTGATTTAGGGAGGGAGAAGGTGGGAGGCACAGCTGGGCGGCTCGGCGAGCTCGGGATAGCGTCGGAGAGCAGCTCAGGGTGGCTTTTATAGGCGGCGAGGGCGGAGCTGTGCCAGTGGCTCACCTGCTCGCCATGAATGGCGACGTTGTGGCCGGGCGGCAGATTGCGAGCATCGGCTTGCTGCGGTGGTGGCGCTGGGGCGACGCGGCGTTGACGGCGCGTGCGACGAGGTGGTAGCGGCGTGGTTGAGGTGGGGACACGGCAAGGGGCGGCACGACGTGGTGCCGAGTGGCAAGGCGTGAGTGAGCTTGGCGGGTTTTTTGCGAGTGGAGCGAGGAGGGGCGAGCGCGCGTGGTGCACGGTAGCAGCGAGCGGTTGTGTCGCTTGAGCAGAGCGAGGGTGAGCGCAGCGAGCGAGGAGGGTCCAGCATGCGAAGCTCCAGCTTTTGCTCGGCTCGTGTCGCGCGCGTGAGAGTTATACGGGTTACGTACTGGGCAGTATGCGTGTGAGGAGAGGGAGATGATGTGCATGGCAAGGGGGTTGCGTCTGAGCGAAGCTCATCTTTGTTTTGTGCGTGCACATGCAGGAAGTATGAGTGAGAGGGATTAGAGGGAAATGATTGATTAATCAGATTGTTGGCTTAGGTAGAAAAGAGATAGAAGCAAGTTAACTGGCTGCACTAATGGAGAGGAAGATTAAGCTAGGGATAGAGTTTAGATGGGAAAAAAGGAATTGACCTCGAGAATAGTTTTGCAATGTTTTGAAATTAGATTTTAAAACAGGTTTTAAAATTTTTGAATTTGAGTGATTTTTAGGTTTGAATTTTTAGGCTGTTACAGAGATAGGGTTGGGTATACAAATATACAATATAACAGAGGAGACTTATCCAATATACGAATCATGAGCCTATTTTGTGCTGCTCTCAATAGGTGTATATTATAGGACAAAAGGAGATTCAGTCATGGAAACTAAACTTCTAGAGGCAATATTAATATATATAAATTTTTCAGATAATATTTTATTATGAAAAGGGGGCAATATTATATTTTTAAATTTACAAAGATGGCACCTGCTACAATACATATAACTCATGTGTAGATGAAAGCGGCTCCTAACCTAAAAATAGTTTTTTTTCTTATAAGATCCTAAAATAACAAAAATTATAAACAAAACTGCTAGAAACACCTTATGATGGTGAAAATGCAGCTAGAGGCAATGCTTTTTATTAATATAATCAAAACGGGACTACATCATGAAAAGCAGCCTAAGGCTAATCCCACTACATTGTATGTGCCGCGTAGGATTATTTTTTGACATAGCAAATAATTAAGGAAGAGAGAAGAAACCTATTATATCTTTCGAGAAAATACAGCTTTTGGCTTGATGTTGTTCAAGACTGGAGACCTGTGTAGATTCTTTAAACGTATGATTCTAATCCTAACTCATGCAACAATTGTTGAATAATTGGGTTCTTAAGAAATAACATTAACAGGGGCGAATCCAAGTAACACCCGAAGGGGGCTAAGCTCTTCTTCTCCTTCTTCCGCTACATCTTCTCTCCCTTCCTTTTATTCTCCTCTCATCTTTCTACTCCCCTAGCTCCGGGGGCTGCAGCGCCTCCGCCCCTTCCCCCCACCCGCCACTTTTTTCAAATGAACCAGGCAGGAGAGCTGCCGATTATATTAAAAGAATATGAAGTCCAGACTTGATGAAAACAACAAAAAAAGGAAAAACAATGCAAACACTGATAGGTTGGATTGGGTCATCAACGCATGCTGCACCACGTACTCAGACGCAACTCAACTCTACAACACATCGGCTGGTTGGATTCCTATATCAACACACGCTAAACTTAACTCCTCTCAATACCTCAGCGCCAGAACCGAAGCCTTACCGCAGCCCGTACTACCGTACATATGGTCAAGAAGTCGCCGAAACCTCCTAGTGTAACCTAGCGTCGATGTTGAACCGAGAAGCAGACTGCACCGCATCGAGAAGGCCACCACCATGCAGGACCTTCCACCATAGTGCTGCTGTAACATCACTCTCCACCTGACAGGGTAATAGCGCTGAATCCGGACCTCTCGTAGTCGCCGCCACGATAACACAACGTGTGGAGGGCCTCACCACATCCGCTGTTGGACTCTGCCTCTCTCTCGTCGCCTCGAAGAGACACCGTGCGCGGGGGCCTTGCCACATCCGCTGCAGTACTCCACATCATGGATCCGTTTCTTTTGTCGCTGTCAGAGTGTTGAGCGATATTGCCTCGTGAAGGAATACGAGGTAGGCTACACTAGCGCAAATCAAAATTTATACCGCGTATAACCAGGAAGAACTGCCGTATAAGGATCACGGGATTACCACTCGACGCACTACTGGTGCGGAAGATGTAGATATGCGTCGATGCAGTGAAGACGATCGCGTAGTCGTACGTAGTCGATCAACGTAGTCGTACGTAGTCGATCACGTCAACGTCCAGCAGCTCGTCCACGTGCAGCAAGATTGCCCCCGGTGCCGCGGCTCGTCGTCGGCTCGTCGGCGGCTCGTCCAAGTGCTGCAGGCGCAACACCTCCAAGGTATCCACACGTGCAGGGAGGAAGCGTCACAAGCCGGACTGCTAGATCCGCGAGTTGCAACAGGCAAGGGCGTGGGAGGCGCGACAGGTGTGTTTCGCCAAAAAGGTGTCAACCCTAGGGTGCCCCCACCCCTCTATTTATAGAGGTTCCTAACGGGCCTCTGGGTCCGAGGCCCATTAGTACTTCTAAACCTAATCCAACTCGGATCAGATCCGAATTGGGCTTCCAGGCCCTTTAAGTGTGTGACCCTATGGGTTCGGATACGTATAGACATGGCCCGAGTACTCCTACTCGGCCCAATAGTCGGTAGCGGCCTCTAGCAAGACGTGCCAACTCCTATACGCACACGAAGATCATATCAGACGAACCATCACAACATAATATACATGCTATTCCCTTTGCCTCACGATATTTGGTCTAGCTTCAAGCCGACTGCTCTTTCTCGATCCTGTGATTCGGAATCCCTTTGTAGGTTAACTCTTAACCGTACGTAGCATGGCCATGCATTTTCGGATCCGATCACTCGAGGGGCCCAGAGATATCACTCTCAATCAGAGAGGGGCAAATCCCATATTGATTGACCATGTCTTGTAGCATGCTTCTTGACAAACCCGAAAGCTACCTTTATAACTACCCTGTTACGGCGTAGCGTTTGATAGCCCCTAAGTAGGTCGATCCACATCTAGAATACATGCGACAATCTCAGGTCTAAGGACAAAGCGTATATGTTGTTTAAAGAGAGAACTACTTCTCGTGTTGGGTCAGTCCTAACACATGTCTCCACATGTGTCCACATTATTAGTTCAACATCTCTATATCTATGACTTGTGAAACATAGTCATCAACTAATACATGTGCTAGTCTAATATTCATGTGTGTCCTCACATGAACTCCGACTAGGGATAACTTTAGAATAACCATACAAGTAAAGAGTTTCACATACAATTCACATAATTGCAAATCAATTCAAGTAGCCTTCAATGGATATTCAATGAACACAATATACAAATCATGGATACATATGGAATATCATCATCTCTATGATTGCCTCTAGGGCATACTTCCAACACCTCGCTCCCCAAGATCTCCATTGATCAGCCAAGCCGTCGCAATGTGTCAACCTCGCTTCGTTTCTTCACCCTCACACATAGCCTTCTCCATAGTGTCAGCAAGCTAGAGAAGTCGCTTGCTTCATCTTCCGATGATGTACCACACAGGATAGTCCAGCCAAGCTGAGCAACCTACCACAGTCCGCTGCAAGCTTAGTCGTCCCATGCTGCCGTTGCCGCAAGCGCCGTCCTTCAGCGCAGTTCCACACCACACTGACCGCTGCCAAGCAACATCAGCCACTGCGGTCCGCTGCAAGCAGCCAAATTCGACAATCATGCAACAACCCCTGGCCGCCACTATAACTTTGATCACCTGCACATGGGCTCGGCAACACCCATTCAGTTCACCACATGGCGGAGTTGCTGCCATCAGTTATGGCCTCCCATGACGATGGTTCAGCAATGCCACGAACCAAATTGGGTCTCTAGAGATGACGCCTCCAAGGAGGGTACGACACAATGGCATCGTCATCGCTCGTCCAGGATCTGGACAGGATTTTCACCTAGAGAATCCCGTGCAGTAGGGTCGTAATCCAACATGACGCCCCCAACGAGGAAGACGACATCCTAGGACGCCACCGTCATGTCCACCGGCATGAAGGCCGGTGAGGGCTTTCACCCGGAGATATACAACCCCTCACTGCACGTACATGGTTTGGCACTCCTAGACCACTGCTACAATAACCCAGCCGAGGTGCCGCCACCGCCGCGCCTCCACTCGCCATGCCGCCGTACCTCCACCTCCATTTCTGTCGCCGCCATCCACCGTTGCCTACGCGCCGCACCCTCCACCGCCTGCACCTCCCTGCCGCCGCCGCGCGTCCGCTTGCCGTTCCACCACCACATGGCGTTCCTCCTAGCCGCATGCACTTCCCGGACGTGCTCCTCCCAGCCATGGTCCTCTCGGTCGCCGCACGCTCCACCCGGCCACCGCGCTCCTCCCTGCCGTTGCGCTTCTCTCCCAGCCGGCGCTCCTCCGTTGCCCGCGTCGGCTAGCTAGCCTTCATCCGCCGTGCCAGCCGCCACCACTTGGCCTCCACGACTCGCGTCGAGCCGCCTCGCAACTGCCAGCGCCGGCCCTCCGCCCGTCCACCTTTGCGGCCACCCCGCGCCAGCCCGTCGCTGCTGCTCCGCACGGGCATACGCAGCGGCCGCCGAAGACGCATATCCTCCACTGAGCCGCAGAGCGCCACCTTCCTCGCCGAGCCCCCCGTGCGTGCGGCCTATGGCTAGCGCCGTCGGCAGAAGCACCGTGCAGATCCAGCCATGGGGGCGCTGGATCCGGTCAACCGGACCTAGGGGCACTGCCGGCGCATCCATGCCCGGTGCAGCTGCGTCATTGACCAGGGGCGGGCACGGCCACGACCGTGCCCGCGAGCTGCCGACCCCGGTTCCTCGCATCGCCGTCCGTAGCCGCCGTCAGGCCGCGCGCCCCTCTGCGCTCGCGCCGTCCCAGACCTTTGGCTCCTAGATCCGCACTGGCCAATACCGGACGCGGAGAAATGGCCCCGCCGCCGCCGTCCTAGTAGGGATGCGGGCTTCCGAAGCCCCGCTCAGGCGGCGGCGAGGTGTGGGTGAGCGTGGGGAGGGCGGCAGCGGCGACGACGAGCTGGGTACCGCCCGTGTCGCCCCTAGGAGGAGAGCGACGCAGGGGCTTCTATCTCTCCCCGTCCGCCACTGAACACAAAGATACTACGTGTTGGGTGAGTTGTATCATACTTAAATTTATATAGCGTATCAATTTTAGAAATAAAAACGACATAATACTATGCAGCGGGATTATTTAGCCTGATAGTGTCCTCGGTCAAAGTCAGATCACGCTAGGGCGCAGTTGTTGGATTCGGTAGAACTGCACGGATACGTTTGCTGCCATAAAACGTCCTTGGTGGGCCGTGTTTTTGCCCTAAACTGGGTTGGGCTGTTGTGCGGGTCGGAGTTGTGTCTGTCTGTTGCTACACCCTCCCTCCGGTTGCAGCCCAACCCAGAGATGATCTGGCCCAGGGGTTGGTGGCCCAAACGACGAACAGGCCCACACATTGCAAGGTGGGTCCTTAACAACTTCCCACTATCGTGTACGGATCGCCGTTAGATCGGGAGGAACAGTCGCAGAGCGCCGTTGCATACTTTTCCTTCCACAAGGCCGCATCGCGGAAGTCGGCCGGCGGCGCCGCCACGCAGGTAGGTGCACACGGTGCGCCGTGAACTGGCGCCGGATGCGGCGGCGGCGGCGATCGACGATCCGAATCGGCGCGGTGGCCGGTGGGCACGCACGCGCTCTTCTCGATGGCGCGCTTTGTGATAGAGATCACCACCGTCCACCGACGCGCGCGCGGCTGGGCCGGGGCCGGGCATGCAAGCGCCCGGCGCCCTTCCTCGCCTCGCCGGTGGACGTGCGTGCATGAGCCCGTGGGCGAAACGGGCTAGTAGCTACGACTAGCTAGCGGAGTGCAAACCCCTACTGGTACGAACTCGATCGCGGCTTAATTAGTCTTCTTCCTGTCCTTTTCCTCATGCCTTCGATACCCAAATTTAAACTGTCAGGAACACTGCGCGCTTGTAGCAGAAGGCAGTTCCAGACCTCATTTCGATTGAATATACAATTGGTTGTTCTTTGGATGAATAAAAATAAAAAATACACAAATAGTTTGCCTTTGTTGGTCATGCATGATATACACAAATAGCTTGCCTTTGTTGATCATGCATGATCATGTGCATATACACCTCTACCCATGTCATTTTCACTTTCACCTTCACTTCACATATTTTATCTCTATGTAAGCGTTGTGGATACCCAGATAAAGATAGATACAGACATACAGTCCGAACCTTTTACTGATATAGATGCTTCTTAAACGACCTATTGACACAGATGCAATCCTTTTTCAAAAATTACACCAATGCAAAGTAAGCCTACGCTGGAGTTGTTGGAGTAGCAGAAACAGCAGGCAATCCAAAATCTTAGTGTGGGAGCTAGTATTTTTTTGAACGAAAGTGGGAGCTAATATGAAGTTTATATATTCAGATATAAAAACATTTTTTTTGTGGCAGTGCACAGGATACTCTACAGCAGTCTAAATACACATATATAAACAGACAAAAATGTGCACGACAGTAATGACTTGTTCCTTGATCTTAGGATGTCTAGTCATAAACTAAAGAAAATGTGCATAACTAGCTAAATCGTTCACTTCTTAATGCAGAAACAACACTGTTGACACATTATCACATGCATGATACAAAAAAAAATCACCGATGTCAAACAACAGTGTTACACAAATCCAATATAATACAGATATATGTGAGTGTGTGTTCGCCACCATGCATTATACATGCAGGAACATGTCAATTAAAGCGCACTGTCACTAGCTTGAACTCAAGCCATGATAAAAATGCTAAACCAAATTACCTAAGCCATCCTCATCAGAGTAGCAGGTAATAATATCCTAATTAGGGCTCAAACAACCATATATATAATGAATTTGTCCTCTTAAGATCTTGTATCTAATAATACTAATTACCGCAAATGCGCTGCACTCAGCTCACGCGTTACTCTAAACCTTCACAACAAAATTGACACAATACTTTTTTTTCCTTTTTTACCCATATATATTGGACAAATTCTTTGCGTGAGCTCCAAACCATTGGACTATATACGAACCCTCTGATGACTTCCTACAGGTGCTTGTTGTGTGGAGGCGACTTCATCTCGAGCTTGGAGCTCGAACCCTCGAAACCCTTGCTGCCCATGGATTCACCTGACAAGGCACCCTCGTACAGGCTGGTGATCGGGTCCATGACACTGATGCCACCCTCCATCGTTGTTGATGAACCCATCTGGAGCTGGTCGGTGCCGCTCTTAACCTGCTGGTCCTCCTCGCCGGCCCAGATCATCGAGCTCTTGCCACTGGAGCTGCAATGGTTAGGGCCCTTCTTGTCTGCTGACGATGACCCTATGAAGTTCTCACCCAGCGTCAAGAAGCTATCCATTGGCCTCTCCATCTGATGGAGAAGGTGGTCCATGTGGCTACTTCCTCCATAGAAGTGCAGGTCCTGGAGGGAAGAGAAGCCCGTGGAGCTGCCAATGTCAAGGACGGCTTGGTTGCCTAGAGATCTGTACCCCGCGGGCCACGTGGCGTAGTCGCTGGTCCCTAGGGCTTGGTGTGCTTTCTCCAGGATGGACTGCATGTACTTCCCCTGGGCTTCAACCCTCATCTGGAGGTGCTTCTGCACCTGCACGTCATGCATGCAAAGTTCACTACTACTTTTACTTTTGTTGAAAGAAAATGCATGCATATATGCTGAGTTCATGAGTATACCACACAAATATGAGAAGGATATAGAAAAGTTGTGTCAAGTAAACTTCCCAAGAATGTTCCTGAGAAAGCGTCAAGAGATCGGAACATGCCAGCCACAAAAAATGCCGTACCAGGTAACAAGTGTATGTAAACTTCCCAAGAACGTTCATGCATGTATGCAAAGTTCATGAGCAACATGCAAGGGCAGAAGAAAGAAATCAACGTTGTAGTATGAGTAAACTTCCTAAAGCATGTTACTATGTGATCTGTATGTACCTCTAGTTCCCCATGGAGCCTTCTCTGGACTTCCATCTGGATCCTTAGCGCCTCGTTCACGTTCACGCTTCGGCTGAATGATCAACAAACAAGAGAAATAAGCATCGGAAGCTTATAACTGAAGACAGATTGCGTTATTAAGGAGAATTAGCATAATGGTATGAACAAATCAACTCACTCGTTCATCGTTCTTCCCATCACGCCTGAAGAAGAGGCCACATTACGTTGCATCTCCATTGCTGAATGTGTGGTTCATTGGATAGTGTTACTTATTGTGAAAAATATTTATATACTAGAATTATATATGTATCCTTATGAGCTACTGAAAAGTACTGGACAGGTACATGACTCTATATGTAATTTTCGATATCAGGTTTATAACTAATTGTTTGAAAATAATGTGTAAACTAGAAATTATCTACCTTATGAACAACTGAAAGTACTGGTCACATGATATAATATCATATTCGCTGCTAGGTTTGAGCAAATGAATGTACGTAAAATTATACAAAAATCTGGAAATGAAACAGGTTTGAGTGTTTGAGAACATCATATCAGTCTGGTTTAGCTTTGGCAAAAGGATGGAAAAGGCACAGTCACACAGATAGGCACTACATAGGTAGACAGAGAAGGCAAGGACAAAAAATTTATCCTACAAGTTCTCTCTGAAGATAATAAGCATAGTAATCTAAGTACTGTACATCTTATCTTTATAATACTAACCTGTATGATCCCCAAACTCCTTGTGCTGCTTCCCTAGCCTGAATTTCTGACAGAGAGAAAAACAGCATCACGAATCAGGAGACTTAAAACCTAATTTCAAGCTTGCATGGGATCCAGCAGCTAGGTACGTACCTGCAGGTGACTCTTGAGATGGTAGAGGGTAAGGCCCTTGACTCCCATAACCCTCATGATAGTCTTTGGAGTTGCCTCTACATACGGGAAGGAGAGCAAGAAGCAAATTAAACCAACCAAATACCCATAAAAATTCCCGATAAACTGAAGCATCTACGTTACGTACTGTCCGGGCCTCCGAGCTGGGCGACGGCGTCGACGAAGCGGTCATGGAGCTCGGCGGTCCACCGGAGGCGGGGCTTGGGGTCGGTGGTGAGGACGAGGCCGCCGGAGTCACCTTGCACGCACATAGACCGATCATTTGAGCTCCCAGCGCCAGTGTTGGGCTGCTTCTTGGAGGAGGGGAACATTCTATCCTCCCAGCTCCTTGCTGCTTCCCCTCTTAAACGGTTAAACCTTTCTCTCTCTCTCTCTCTCTCTAGATCTCGGGATCCTGTGGCAATCGATCCTCTCTCTTTTCGCTCTGATCGATCTGATCAGCTACAAGGACTGCTGGATGCAGAGATTCAAGAACATGGAATAGGGTTCGCCTCGCACGCAGAACGAGGAGTGCACAGTAGAAGCGCTACTACTGTTACGTTCCTCTCTTCTTCTGATCTTCTTCCTCCTTGATATGCTCTCTTTCTCTCTCCTCTCTCGCTTTCTCTCTCTGCTTTAGACTTTAGTTCGTTGCTTTGTTTCTTTCTCTTTCCCTCTGCGTGTAGTGTGTAGTAGGTCTCATAGCAGAAAGCTCCCCCGGTCGGGTATTATTCTACGCGGGAGAGAAAAGCCACCGCCAAAACTACTCGAAGCCTCGCCAGTAGTCTCCCCGCGTGGCCCCCTCTTGCATAAGGTTTGAACAGCTCATTTAACAAGCAATAATTTAACATCGTTTCATGCATCTCTTTTACTGCTAATTACTATGACGATGGCAAGTACAGGTTGCTGGTTAGAATTATATAGCACTATCTTATCACCTGCTTGCTCTTCTATCTTATCACTGTTTATTTTTCAGAAGATGCAAATTCATCTGAATTTTGTTTTGTTTGGAAAGAAAATTAAAGGAATTTAGTGTATCGTTAGAGTATATTAAGCCGGTGCATCAAGTTAAGGACGAGAGCGTTAAAAGCTCTTCTTGATCAAATCATCAGTGCAATGAATCATCATCATCAATGCATGGAAAAGGGGAGTAAACTGGTCACACCATCATGTCCAAATGATGGCTTCCAGATTGTGATGGAATTTAAAACATGCGCATTTGCATTGAGCCCCGGGACTGGCCAAGTAGACATCACAACATACCCAACAAAATGTAAAGGGACCTAAAGTCACCATATACACATACACATCATAGTGGAGCCATTGATGGCATATGTAGTGCCCGTGTGGGAGACCTGTAGTAGGTAGCAGTCATGCATATTTCCTTTTTGTTTGTGACCCAGCTGCAGACCCAACTATATCATCTTCAGATACAGGTATGAGCAGGTGGCATACAGCATAGTACACACATGATTGATCCAAGCCTTGTGATAATTTTGATCTTTTTACGATTATAAGGATGACGCGCATCACCACGTACGCGCAGGTATGAGCTCCTGAAAAGTTCGAGCTGCTGCGCCGCCCGAGAGATCGGAGGCTTTTGTCACTATTATCTGTCCATGCATGCACACGTCACTAAAATGTCATAATACTTCCAAAAAATATTATATATATATATATATATGCAAGGTAAAAATTGAGTCCAATTAGGATATATAAGAAGGTAGAGAAGATAGGTAGAATACTACTAGTACTAGTATAAAGCTAGCCCTACATCAGCCGTCCCCTACACATTCCGCTACAAAGGGGGGCCGGGGAGGAGGCATGGCATGGCATTTTCTTTACCACACCTAGGGAATATATGCTTCCTTCTTTGACAATTAAGCAAAGATTCCTCTGAAGTATACACCAGATTTTTGTTTGATTTGTAGTAAATATAAAATTACATGTCTACTGTCTTTTGTAAAATTCCATTCTGCCACATGCATGACAACCACTGCATCGCCAAAATAAGGTTCTAATACACGGTTGTAATTACATAAATGCTGATCAAGTCCTCGGATATTTCAAGCCAGACATGCAGGCCCGGATTTTTCAGTTGCAAAAAAAAAAATTGTAAATGCAAGCAGTGGTGTTTGCAGATCGTACGGTGCAATCCGAGTCAGTATGGAACTCTGCTACATCCATAGTACAGATTCGCTACGAAAGTGTTTACGTCCACGTGCAAAAGCGCATGAAACGGAGACGGCGTATGCATGACTAAATATGCCTAGCAAAGTTGTGTTTTACTTTTAGTTCTCTCATCGATCAAGCTCAGAAATCATACTGTCCACTATGGGTGGTAGCTTGCATTTCAAGCACAGCTCTGTGTCGAGATGCTCTTTCAGATAAGATAGGATAAGACACATGTGAAATGTGTTTGCAAGCATAGTAAACCTTATATATAAGAGCTATATGCCTGCAGGCTTTCACTCACGCAAACGAAAACAATTTGTTATATTGATTCTGACCGGTTTTGCAAGTCTATTTTTGGGCTAAATTATTGGATTTTATTCTTTCGATAAGGGAAATTTGATTAATTTCACGGATTGGGCGGGCGGCTCTCATTTTTCCGACCATTCTAAAATTTTTCTTACAATTAATTACTGATTCTATGTGATGCACATATAAAATTTATGATTCAGAACAGCCCTATAATTTATTTGTTCTCCTCGAAGAAACACATGACTACCATGCATGGATAAGTTTATTTTTGGTTTTGAAAAAACATGTATTAGTTTCTTTTTCCCATGCGTTTAACCCCATGGATGGAGGATCAGACTGAGACGTCCTCTTTTACATGAAATGATTCAGATCACAAAGTTCATCTCATCATCAGCCAACCTTACTAGCCAGGCGAGCATGCATGGCCCATTCGTCTCCTATAGTAATGACTAGTATATTTGCATGTAATCATGGCGCAGCCAAATCTCAGAGATCTGATGTGTGTGTGAACGCACTCGAGCTGTTTGTCAATGTCTCTCTTTGCTAAAGCAATGTCTCTAGCTACTGCCAAATTAGGGCAGGCATGGGGCCTGCTAGCTTGGCGCGCGGCCATATGTTTTACCAAGCAAGCCAATGGATTGAGCAAGCAAAGTTCAGTTCATACGATATGATTCATGCAGAAGCTGGACGTGTACGCGTATGGCAGATGACACACAGTGCCAGGGTTTGTTCGCCGGCGCTGCTTGCATTGCTTCAGCTTTTCACCCGAGATGTGAGGAAGAGATCATCGGGAAAAGCCGGCCGGCCGTCGGAGTCGGAGAGAAGGCGTTGTGCTTTGCCTTTTCGTCGGAGCACGTCACGCGGTTCGCTTTCAGCGTGGGAGAGAGTCAGGCCTGGCCTCCGGTTCGATCTGCTTGGGGCGACGGCCATGGGATCCGCCACCGCTTTGGGCGACGGCGGCGTGCAGCCCACGGCTGGAATGTCTCGCGCGGACGGCATGGCGGCGGGTGTCGGCGGCGTCTCGGGCTGCGTCCAGACTCCATGCCCGAGCACGTGCGGCCGCCGCGCAAAGCAAGAAGGCAGCAGCTGGCGTCGGCGCGCGGCCTGGTTGCCTCCGGACTGGGCTAGGTCTGCAAGCAGCTTGCTGGGCTGTAGAATTAGCCGCGCCAAACTGGGCCGGAGATATCTGCCTAGCTACAAGTTTGTTACTGAACCTGTCATCTCAAACAATGACGTAGCATCCTCTGGAAATAAAATGATGGCGTAGCATTCTCTCAAAAACTTTTATTGGCGTTGCACAAACTTATTCCTAAAGAAAAATGACTTACTACTAAGAGAAAAATATTAAAAATGTGGTAAGCACAATGTTACCGATAGATGAAATAGCACCCCACACCGAGACAAAAATGCAAAAAAAAAAACATAACAAATTTCACTTTTAACTTTGAAACTGCCTTTTATAATACCTTTGTTTTAAGCTCACCTCGACTCATATCCGGTGCAAAAATAATCTACACTCTTAATCGATTCCACATGATTTTTTTACCAATGTGGAGTCAATATACTTATATAAAGTATTGCGATCCTTGTAGTTACGAAATATAGTCACGAATTGAAACCTTTAACGTGATCCCACCATGTTTTCCTATTTGCAAAATGTCTTCACACACACATGATAAATAAGCATCCACACGATCGAATGAGATTGGCTCCGCTTATATTAGCAAAATTGGATATAATCGGTTGATTGATTGCATATTTGCATGCATGGTTGGGTGGTTTTTACATCAAAGCTAAGTAAGAAGTAGGCCTTTATAATTAAATATACTGTGAAATTTACCATTCTAAGATACCATGAGAAACAACAAAAATACGAGTATTCTTTCTTCAACCTTGACTAAATTTGAAGGTTGTGTTGTCTCTCATCGATGCACACTAAAATGGTAAGTTTCTCACCGTGACATGCCTCTCCATCTTTGATGTCTCCCTGCCTAGATCCAGAGTCACAACCTCTACCCTAACTTGTTTTTTCCTTAACTATTAGTCCTCCGCCCATAGCCGGCGATGTGCGATTGCCTATGTTTAGTTGGGTCTACTTACCTCCCTAAAAACTCTTAAAAGCTCAATAACGTCTTCATTTCTAAATTCCTACCGGTGGTTAGAATCTCCACGGACTCAGAAAAGTGTCGTTTCTAGACGATTGAAGTGTAGGAAGTGCGCTGCGAAACAATAATCGAGTTTTAGAGCGGCGTACCCTGTGACTTGTAAATTTGCATTCTAGTTTATAAAGTCGAGGCCAAAAATTCCCAACCGTAGATTATGAGCCATTAGAGCGGCGTACCCGATCCAACGGCCGGACAGCCGCAGGCCGCATCTCACCAGCCCACCATTCCTTTCGCCGGACGAGAGTTGAGCGGCCCAACCCTAAGCAGCATCCCCGCGCTAAACCCATCACCGCCACCATGCGAGGGATCGGCGCCGCCGCCGCCGCCGCCGCGAGGCGGCACGCTGTGCTCCCCTCCTCCTACGCCCCCGCCTTCTCCTCCTTCTCCGGCATCGGCGGTGGTGACGGAGGTTTCGGACGTGGGCGCGGGCGCGGCCTGCCGCCCTCCGGCCCGCCGCGCGCTCCCGGTAGGACCATTTCCGACGACGACGGCGCGGATCCCTTCTCCGCCGCGGCACCCGCCGGGCGCGGCCGCGGGGAGCCCGCGGCTCCCTCCTCCGCTACCATCCCGTCCTTCGCCGCGTCCTCTGGCGTCGGTCGCGGCCGCGGATCGCCGCTGCCCCCGCCGCCGCCACCCGAGGACGCCCCCAAGCAGCCGACCCTCACCAAGCGCTTCGACGACGCTCCTCCGCGCCGCGATCCGGAGCCGCCGAGCCCCGAGGCCTCGTCCTCCTCCGCCCCGCCGCTGCCGCGCGCGCTCCCGTTCACCGGCGCCGGCCGCGGCGTGCCGCGGATGCAGCAGCCGCCGGTGGATAAGCCTCCGGAGGAGAACCGCTTCATCCGGCGCCGCGAGGCGGCGAAGCAGGCGGCCGTCGGGCCTACCTCGGCTCCCGGCCCGCAGCAACCGAAGTTGTCGGGGGAGGACGCTGTGAAGCGCGCATTGGAGCTCCTGGGAGGAGGAGGCGGAGGCCGCGGCGGGGGCCGCGGCGACGAAGATGGCGGAGGGCGCGGTGGCAGGGGTCGCGGCTTCCGTGGTCGCGGCCGTGGCAGGGGTCGCACGCGTGACGACCGCCGGTCTGTTGATCTGGATGACCGGCAAGCGATCTACTTGGGGGACAACGCCGACGGTGAGAAGCTGGAGAAGAAGCTTGGCGAGGACAAGATGAAGATTCTGGAGCAGGCGTTTATGGAGGCGGCAGATAATGCGCTGCCACATCCAATGGAGAATGCGTACCAAGAGGCTTGCCACACAAACAACATGGTGCGTACGGCACTGCAGTGGATTTTGCTGAGTTTTCCAATCTGAATGTGCTTGGGTGGTTCCTGATTGTTCTTGTGGCTGTGGGTATGTGCGTGCAGATTGAGTTTGAACCACAGTACCATGTGAATTTTGCTAATCCTGATATTGATGAGAAACCACAAATGTCATTGGAGGAGATGCTTCAAAAGGTGAAGCCCTTCATAGTTGCGTATGAGGGCATCCAGAACCAGGAAGAATGGGAGGTAATTTCTTAAATTGGCCTTGCAGAGTATTATCTTTCCCCTTGAAAATGTTTGTGCTAGTAGATACTGTTTTTTTTGCCTACTCAAGTAAGGGTGACGTAGACAATTTATGGTCTTCATCATGCGGTCATATAGCACATCTTCACTGCTGGTACAGGAACACTTTGTATTAGGGTGATGAAGACAATCCACACCATGATGCTATGTTTCTGCAGTTTTAGTACAAAAACGGGTTTGTGGTTGATAATATGACATGATAGTTACCTGCTTGAAGTTTGACATTGGCTACACCCACATTACTGCTCTCAGTTTACAAATGTATATGATTGTGGTATGTGTCTAGTTATACTTAAGTAACTTGACGACTATTATATTAGCATACATATAGTTATCCAGATTGATTTCATTTCTCTAGATGGTATTAGGAGTTTTCCATTCATATATACTCACATAACTCAAAATTGCTCAAGTGGATACTACATATTAATTTTATAAGCATACCTGTTTCTAGTGTTAGTGTATGTATCGCTGATACTTCAGATAGGCTGCCATACCCGTATCACATCTGCAGCACTACCCTCTGATGTGGGTCATGACATATGCGTGCCATTAACCCAACATCAGAGGGCAGTACGTCAGTGGGAGTGTGGAGCTGGTTCCATATTGGATATGACAGGATATGGCAAATACACGGCAGCACGTGTATCAGAAGTATCAAGAAATTGCGATCTAAAAAAAATTCCTGATACGCCTTACAATGCTCGCTGATACCTTGATCCGACATGCTTCTTGTCCATGAGATGAGTAACAGAGAGATGGAAAATTTGGGAGAGCCTGGAGAGGTGGGCAGGGTCCGAGCAGAGCACAAACCGAGGGTACTAGTACTAGCAGGGGCGGATCCAAGATCACACAATAGGGGGGGCTCAATTTCCTCCTCCTCTTCCCCCTCCTCTCTTTTCCTTCTTCCTCCTCCTCTTCATCTATGGATAAAATTTATAGGGGGGGGGGGGGGGGGGGGGGCGCTCCAGCCCCCACGTCGGATCTGCCCCTGAGTACTAGAGATATGAGGGCATGGGCTACCCATTTTGCTAGTCGTTGGTGTGAAATAGTGGCTGGTGGTGAGTGATATATGCCGGTGGCGAAGCCACGTTGGGGGAAGAAGAGGGAGCATCCAAGAAGGGCAAGTGGTTGCGGGAGTTGTGTGCGTAGAGGACCAGAAGAGTGATTAGGGTATCCTTAAATGGTCTGTGTGGGCCAGCAGCCCAGCACATGGAAGCCCATCTCATCTTTTCTCTTCTTTTCATTTCTATTCCTTTTATCTTGTGCTGGACATGATTCAGTGTGAGTTTCAATATTTTAATTGCTGTGGTGTTCATTAGCTGCTTGCTTAGTAGTAGCAACCTTCAATTTTGTATTTTTGTATGTCTAACAGTTACTACTTTAATTATATCTTAGTGATATTTAAGTATATATTTATATATATTCGCCCTATTAGTGTATCCTTGTTTTTGGACAAATGCCGTATCACTGTACCTGCATCCATATTGGCATATCGCGTTATTGTGAAACATAGCCTGGAGTCTTTACAGGATCACATTCACATTCTGTGTCAGATCATTAGATTAATATGCCAACCAGCACATATAAATTAATGGTTGAGTTTTTTAATTACCATTTAACTGTTCTAATATAATCTACTGTTGTGTCACTATCAGGAAGCTGTGAAAGATGTAATGGCTAGAGCACCCCATATGAAAGAGCTCATAGATATGTACAGTGGACCTGATGTTGTTACTGCAAAACAACAAGAAGAGGAGCTGCAAAGAGTTGCAAATACTCTCCCTGAAAACATCCCTTCTTCAGTAAAGCGGTTTACTGACAAAACTCTACTCTCTCTTAAGGTTTGTGTTATCAAAACTTATGCTCTGAACAATATCTGTGGTAGTGGTGTTTCAACTTTATGTGTTTTCATTTTGAGTAATCTCACTCCTGAATCTCATCTGTTGATGAGAGAAACACAATTCATGTCTAACTTGGCATTATAAGATGTCACCATCTGTAGTAGGTTTCTTTCCAAAATAGAGCTTCCACTTGTTGCCACATCGAACGTGATGTTTAACTATAAGGGGAAAAAAATCCTTTGTTTTATTTTTATACATATTTCACAATATCTCAAACATTTCCCCTGTTTGAGTATCATCTGGTCTAGTGGTCTTGTGCACTGGTTATGGAACATATTTCATGTAGCCATGTCATGACATGCTGTCACAGAGATATGCATTCAACAGGTAACACGATAGTAGATGTTCGTTTCTATCTTGAACTGTTGAGGCTTCTTACTGATTGCTACTCTCCTTATCTTCTTCCTTCCAAAATAAGATAATCAATATCGTATCGTGATGGGTTTCTTAATTCCTTTACTCTTTCTGTGTGTTGCAGAACAACCCTGGCTGGGGTTTTGACAAGAAATGCCAATTCATGGACAAGTTCACTCGCATTGTTTCAGAGCAATACAAGTAGAAAGGTCTCTTATACTGTTGTAGTAACCATCTCATTTAGCCCACAAGGAGAATTGAAGGTTTTTTTTTGAGGGAAGATGTGATGGCCATCTTTATGCAATGTTTTTTCTCTTTTGCTGGGATGCTAGTCTGATAAATAAAATTGCTGATACACGTGGTTTTCTTTTGCGGGATTTTCCTCCCTGTCAATTTGCTTCTGCACAAGTGTAAGCATCGCCGCCATTTTATTCGTCATATGAAACTCTGATCCCTTATCTGGGATACTTGGGTGCTAATCAAATCGTTCTTTTGGAAATCAGAAGTTAGTAGTTTTGTTGTACAATGCAATACATTTCTGGGCCTTTTTCACTGGACACACTGCTAGTCTCCATGGAGCGCTCTGTTCTGGGAGCGCCAGCAAGAACACCAGAATCATATGGTGAAACTCACACATACCAGTATACAAGTATCGAATTCTCAGTACGGTTTGTCTACTATACGGTATACATGTATAGCAGCTTGTACATTTCTTCTCTTTTCTAATATCCCGTGTGTAAACGCCTCTTGATCCACAAGAGAGACGAGATACCTACCTATCTAAACCCCTAGAGCTCTCCTCTGTGCTCGGTACAAACTGTTATCTTCTATTCTATACAAAAGCGAAGCAAAAACCGTGGAAATTGCAGCAAATTATGTTGAATATGATTCGAATGGTGTGCGCCCGGCAGCACCTCCTTTGCCCAGTTGCCCGTCTTGGGAGGAAACCTAGGATTTCACTGCCCAAACTTCTCCATCCAGGCGCTTCAAGCGACCACACCATTTTCAGTGCCTGGAAATGCATCTCGGAATCAGAATTCATGTGTCCGTGAGACTAGTGTTCGTCCTGGACTTTTGTTGGGGGAGTGAAAATTTACCTGAGAGCTTCTGAGTCGTGCTGCCGCAGCGGCTGGTTCTCGTTGTTCTGGCTGTCGAGCGGCATGTACTGGGACATGATGGACATGATCTCCGAGTCCATGTACGACTGCAATCACAAGAATTACCAATGAATCTTCATCTGTACATTTTATATTTCTTGTTGAACTTGTAGAAGACGAGGGGACTCACCCTGAGCCTGTACTTGTAGAAGACGTAGCCGGCGATCCCGACGCCGGCGACGCACGCGACGGCGACGAGGGTGATGAACCAGCCGAGCTTGGACATGCCGTTGGCTACGCAGACGTCCTCGCCCCGGATGTAGAGCTGGTTGCCGCTGCACGTGCACTCGTAGTTGCCCCACGTGTTCTTGCAGTGGCAGTCCGGGCAGGTGCACGCCAGCTTCTCCCTGCACTCGTCCAGGTCTGGAGATGGAGGAGAGGAGCAGAGCAGACATGGATGGATCAGTCAGATACTCTCTCGATCGATCAGCATGGTGAACCAACCAACCAACCAAACCAACCTTCGCATTTGTGGCCGTCGCCGTGGAACCCCGGCGGGCACCGGCACCCGGTGAGCGCGGTCTCCTTCACAATCACCGGCGAGCGAGAGGTTAGCGGCGGCCATTGCCGGAGAAAATTCATGCAGCAGATGGGAGAGGATCGAGGAGGCGCTGGTGTTACTGCGTGCGTACCGAGCAGGCGGAGAAGGTGTGGCTCCCTATCGTCTCCGACCAGCACCCGCCGTTGTTGAGGGCGCACCGGCCCGGCCCGACCGCCTGGCAGTCGGTGTAGCCGTCGCCCTCGTAGCGGACGCCGTTCACCACGGGGCACTCGCAGACGCGGCCCCGGTACGTGTCCCGGCAGGCCGTCACGTTCGTCGCCTCGTCGCGCCAGCACCCGCCGTTCCGCCGCAGGCACTCGTTCGTCTCGATGTCTGCAGCAGATCCAAAGAGCGAGGGGGATTCTTCGTCAGATTCGAAAGGAACAGCCATGTTTCTGTCATCTGTCTCGTTGTTCAAGTGAACAATTTCAGAAAGAAATCAGAGATGTACCAGGGCTGAGGCAGACGCGGGGCTCCGTGCCCTCCTTGAACCCGGCGCACACCGCCTTGAGCACCGCCGTCCTCTCCAGCTTCCCTGCAAGTTGAAAACTCGTGTTATCTCGCTGCAAACAGCTCTCGAACGATGCGAGTTTTACAACAAAGCTCTGTTATCATGAGGAGTTGAGGACCAACCTCTGTACTGAACGTTGTTGATGACGAGGGTAGGGAGGATGGTCACGTCGCCGCGCGAACCGCTACCGATCTGAAACATTTGCAGCATCATGTTCATGTTATCATGAGTTCTGTCAGATTCAGGTTCCGTGCAAGAAGATTGTGGTGTGAGGAAGAACCTGGTCTTCCTGCTCCTTGGACAGGACGGCGTTCTCGGCGTCGGCCTCGGGGTCGCCCATGCACTCCAGCACCTTCTTCAGGTCCAGCCCGAGCGCGGCGACGACGTCCTCGGCGCAGGTCTTGCTGTACTTCTTCTCCTTCATGGAGCACCGGATCTTGTAGTCCATCACGTAGTCCCACCACGCCCACGGCCGGCCGCTCTCGTTCGCCACCCGGTGCACGCACAGCTGCCGCAGGTTCTCCACCACCACGTCCTTCCCGTCGTACCCGGACCCAAAGTCCTGCTCCGGGTCCGGCGCGCAGTACCTGCCACCACCACCGCCGCCGTCGACATATCAGCCACCGCCGCCGCCGGCGCAACCCGATGCAAGCTAGCTCTCGCCGTCGCGGGAGATGCGCGTACCTGCCGTGGTTGATGCACTGGGACTTGCACTGCTGCGTGAGGCGGAACGCCTCGGGGCAGTACCAGGTGATGTAGTGCGGCGTGAAGCGGGCGTAGCCGCCGCGCTCGAGGAGCTGGGCGTGTCCCCGGAACCCGCGGATGAACTCGGCCTGCTCGTCGCACCGGGCGCCGCACTCGTCGTTGCTGTTGGTCCAGAGCTCGTACTCGACGCGCTCGTCGGGGTGGGGCATCGACTCGCGCCAGTCCAGCTTCACCACCACCTCCTCGCCGGCGGCGTCGCCGGCGGCGACCTTCTGCGCCATCTTCTTCAGGGACTCGCCGAACGCGCGGTTCACCAGCGCCGACGGGATGTTGATCTTGTCGATGTACTCCGTGCCGGGGGACGCCTCCGGGCTGTCCATCGTCAGAAGCTGCTCGTCCACGCTGTCGGCGATCAGCACCGCCGCTGCGCCCGCGCGCTGCGCGTTCCACGCCTTGAGCGCGAAGAAGCAATCTGCAAGTCGCGGCGGCCGGAGATGCGTCAGAGCTCAGACAACTGCTGCTGTGAATGGTTGCTTCATCGACGAATCACTGATGCTGTTAACGTGCTTTTCTTTCTACAGGGTGCTCTAGTTCTGAATTTTTTTAATAAAAAGTATGCGTTCAAGTGAAGTGATCTATTTGCAATTCCTGATAATTGGTTTCTGAAGCTGCTGTCGTTCGCTTCAAGGGATCACGGCACGCCGACACCAACTGGGATGGTGGAAAGGCCTCGGATCCAGGAAGTTGAGATGGTCGTATCAGATGAGATGTGTGAGCTTCAGAGTTCAGACATCAGAAATGCAATGCTTCAAGGAATCAAGGCAGCTTTTCTTGGTTCAGGGTTGTCAGTTTAGAGACAGGCACTGAAACTCTGAAGCTAAGAAAGGAGCAATCTGATGCCAAATCATCATAAAACAACATATGCCCAAATTTGAATTTTGGAGAAACAAATTGAGATTAAGAAAAGGTATAAGGAAATGAGACAGACGACTCCAATAATGGTTCGGAAGTTGGGATGGTCGTATCAAATGAGGTGTGTGAGCTTCAGACATCAGAAATGCAATGCTTCAAGGGAGCTTTTCTTGGTTCAGACTTCAGAGTCGTCAGTTTAGAGACAGGCACTGAAACTCTGATGTTAAGAAAGGAGCAATCCGATGCCAAATCATCTTAAAACAACCGATGGCCAACTCCGAATTTAACAAAACCAAAGTGATTTTATAAGAAACAAAATGAGATTCAGAACAATCGACAGTATGTGAGACCAAGATGACTCTGATGATGGCTCTGAAGTCTGAACTAGGATTCTGTTCTACGCAGGTGGTGTACCGGTATAAGCAGATTTTCAAATATAGGCAGCAACGAGTTTGTGACAATTCTACTACTATCTGATGTTTTTTTTTTAAAAAAGAACTACAACTGTTTAGTGCTTGTGTAGTGGGATTCCATCTATTCAAAACAAACTGAATGGAACAAGAGTATCGGACTGCGTCTCATTCATGTAGCCCCTGCTTGCTGGACTGAATTAGAAAAATCTTATGGTAACACCTTAGTTGGAGATCAATCGGCATCAAATGATTAGAATACACTATCACACTTAGATGGCATGTCTAGCCCTGATACTCACTGACCAACCATTCTAAATCATGATCATATCTAGAACATTGCTTTCCGACAGAAGCCGGGCACCACTGACAATAACTCAACAGCAAAGCAACTACTGACAGCTGACATAAATCATGATATTGACACGAACGAATCAGCGAACAAGCTTTGTTTGTCAAACAGAAAACGTCAGCAGAAACGTGACTTCAAAACATGCCGCTTCTTCAATCTTCATATATCAGAACTGAATTTCGTTAAAAAAATGTTTTTCAGAATTGAACTCGAGATATGTTCAGGACGCCAAAATTTATCGCCTTTTGATCAGGAGGAATTTTTAAGAAAAAACATTGAAAAGGAGTGGTGTGCACCTACCTCCACGATCAAGCAGGAGGATGACCGGGCGGCGGGACTTGGACTTGAACTTGGTGTCGAACTCGGCGCAGCCGGTGGCCTTCTTGTCCGGGTAGATGACGACGCCGGTGAGCGTGCCGCCGTAGTCGGGCACGCCGAAGTTGCCGATGGCCGCGTCGTGGTGCCCCCGGATGTGCTCCGGCGCCAGCACCCGCACGCTGCTCTTCTCCACCACGAACCGCCCCCGCACAGCCACGATCAGCAACAGTAGCTGCGCCGCCACGACGCTGGCGAGCCACGGCGCGCGCCTCGCCATTATTGCCGGGCGCGGGATCAATCAATCAATCAACCGCCACCGGCCAATCCCCCTCCTCTCCCCGGCAACGATCGAGAGGAGGGACGAAGAAGAGGAGGAGGAGGAGGAGGAGGAGGAGGAAGAAGCAGACTTGAAGCAAGGAATTGTGGGCAATGAGTCGAGTTTGGTGGGCAACAAGCGGGGTTAGGTGGTTGTGAGCGAGAGGGTGAGAGAAATATGTGTGTATATATATTTGCAAGTTTGCAAGTGATCGTTGCAAGCGCGCATGAGAGGAAGACGAAGAGAAGACTTGGAGTTGGGAGGGGGGAGATGACGGAGGAGGGGGAGGTTGCTTGGATCGTAGAGAAGGGTGTTTGGTCCGGGAGGCATTGGTGTCAACATGTGACGTACAAGAGAAGGTGACAGGGAGAGGAAGGTGCTTGCGAGAGGGAGCAGCCAACTGCTAGCAGGTGTGAGGCTAAACAGAGAGAGGCCACTTCAGAGTAGGAGAGTGAAAGTGACAATTTTTGGAAGAGATCAAATGGAATCAGGTGTGGGAGAATAATCTCAAAAGGAGGGAGAGGGAGAAGATCAGAGAGGAGGCTGTGGCTTGGAGTCTCTTGGACACTTTTGGCCCTGATATTTTTCACCTTTTGTTTTGAGATCAATCCTGATTTTTACCGTACCCCTGAAAATCTTTGTTTCTGGTCAGTTTTTTTTTCTTCCAATTTTTGTTATGCACGCAGTTTTAGATGATTTAGTGGCTGAAAGTGCAAACTCGAATACAATTTTTTTGGTTTTTTTAATAATGCAATAGCATACTCCATCCGCTACATCACAAAGATGTACAAAATACATCACTTATTACAAGTTGCACTCTATGATTTTTGGTTAATTTTTTAAAAGCGATACTTATTTCTTTTTTTTACAAATTTAAATTTCTACCAATCAGCAAAGTTCATTGTTTTGACATGGGACGCTTGACCTTTTCAACAAAGAATAACCTACACATAGCCACATAGGGGCGGTGGCTACAAATAACCTGCTGTGACATGCTCAAGACTTTGTTGCAATGTTATGACGTTACACATCGCCTAAATGTGGATCATCTATATTCCAAGACATTTTTAGACGTGACATTAGCGCTTGTATATTCTATAACCAAAATTAACAGCACGGTGGGGTACATCGATCCTGCGACATCACGCAAGCAACAAACAGTTCAGTCGTTGCGTTCCCGCTGCAAGCGTTCTAAACACACACACACACACACACACACACACACACACACACACACACACACACACACACACACGTTGCTTGCATTGAGAATTTTCAGACAGGCTGTAGTACCACTGCCCGGCAGCGTGCCATTCAAGGGAAAAGACCTCCAAAACTGAACGAATCCTTTTTTTTTTTCGAAAGACAAAACCAAATGATTTCTGAACTGACAAACTGGATGGGAATTTTGTAACAGGGAGATAATTTGAGGGGTCGGTTAAGTCTTTGGTCAGTCAGTCGTCGGACTTCTCGTGTGGTGCAGAGAGCACGGCAGGGGCTGCAAGTCTTGGCCGACCGCGTGTCCGGCCGGTTTGAGCAGTCGTGAGTTTGAGTCGGTCTCGGTGGACCTGGGAAGGGGTCGACGGCTAGACGTGCTCCTTGGGCCATGTCAACCTCTCCCGGGTGACAGGCCGGCGGCTCTGGAACGTTTTGGCGGAGCTGAAACGATGGACAAGTGTGCAGTGATGCCCATCTGCACTGTACAGTAGCAACGAGCAGTTAGAAGGCTAGTGTACTGTACGAGCAATTTGACCATTCGAAACATTGTACTGTACTTAGCCAAAGAGGTGGGCAGCTTCAAAATCTTCACTCCCTCCCTTTAAAAACGTAGATCGTTTTAGATTCATCTGTCATTAACAAATGACGTCCTCTGTCATTAACAAATATCTTGGTAAAGTTGGAGTTAGCCAATCGTCAATATATATATATTCAAAAGAAAAAGGTGATAGCGTTGTTGATATCACGTGCAACAAACTAGTATCCACGGGGCCATTCTTAATCGCGATTTTTGGCCAAGGGAATCACGACTCACAGGAACATCCTTGCATGTACTATGTCTTTTTTTTAAAAAAAACTTTACGTCAAAATTACACACCTCAACTATTATGGAAAATTTCCGCTTTTACGTACCAATGAAAATTATGGTACGATTCGAGTCTCCAAGTGAATAGGATGTGTGACTACCGGTACACATTACTGGAATTGTAACAAATGAACCTATTTTATCTGAGTAAGTATCCAGTAAAAGAAGTGCAACTCAGAGTATTCCTTACACATGCTTATATATTTTGATGCTCCAAGACAAGAATTGTATATGCTGCTACTTTGGACAAATTCGCTATGTTTTGACAGAAATATTATAACACGTCTACATTAATAGTAGTTTATTTAAGCACTCTATTTTTAGAAGAAATAAATAACTGCACTCATAATTCTTTATACAGGAAATTCAACTATCTCGGGCACAATGATATATTAGTTGAAATGCCAGCCTTATGCTATTGTAGTAACTAAAAGTGTAACATAAAACCCATAATCTATATTCTGAATAAAGTTGGTCCAGCACATAAGTACAAGTGCTAGGTTTCATGTATCATAAGGAGGTAAACTTTTCTTCTAAATGGCAGTAGATAATAAAGATGAAATGGGGAAGAAAAAACCTAGATGGATAAAGTTATGACAGATGTGCTGTAACACAAGATGGCATAGTTCAAGTTAAATTTCAATTAAAACATGTTGCAACACATATGGAAGTGAACCCTACCCATTCTCCCATATGGTTGGATTTGATGGTGCGAAAGGCCACCTTATTGGCAGTATACAACATGGCTATAACAACAAGTATGTAGGGCGTGTTTGGTTTTCGCCTAAGCACGCCTTGCCAAACTGCGCTAACTGTGGGCTTACCATTTTTTTGCTAAGCGATTCCTCCGCCCGTGTTTACGCCCAGCATCGGTGTGAAATATAACTAGGTGCGGGCGTGGACTCCTGAGCACGCCAATCTTTAGTGTCAATCTAAACGCTCGTCTGTGCGCAGTCAACGACCAAATAATTGGTCAGGTTTCCATTGGAAGCGATCCAAACATGCCCGTAGTCTATTCTTTTTAACAAAACAAAGAAAACTATAATCCTTAAAGCCAGCCATAACTTAAGATTTTTGTTCTTAGTATCTGATGCCGGGACCTGACTGTTAAAATGTATACTTCATTAGACGGGTTACAACATCAATTGGTATATGTAAGGGATAACTAAATTATGTTCCGAAATTGCCACTCCATTTAATATTAAATCTTTAGTTTCAAAAGAAATTAGAAATTTTAAATTCTAGAACTTTATGGCAATCACAGTTTCATATCCTTCTCATTGGATATGTGGTGATACAAGATTATTGGATGCAACCTTTTCCACTCCTAAGCTAGCTAGGCCTTCGCCGATCAACACGAGCCATCCAACCGTGGGCTGAACTATGCCGTTATCGTCGTCTCTCTCCTCCTTCCTCGTCCTCCGCCACCACCCGCCGCGCTCGCTCCCGCCAACTTCAAATCGCCCGCCGCTGCACCTCCGCCTCCTCCTCCCTCCGTTCGCACGGCGCCGCGCCTTCGTCTGCCAGCCGCTCGCCGCGGCGGCCACGGACGACATGGCTGCTGCGGCCGCGGCGGCGTCGCCTCCCACGCTGCTCGAGCACATGGGCCAGGCCGGCGCGGCCGCGGACCTCACCGTCCTCGTGGCCCACATCCAGAGCGCGTGCAAGCGCATCGCTTCCCTCGTGGCGTCCCCCGGCAACGCCGAGCTGTCGAGGGCGAAGGCGGCCGGCGGAGGGGGCGTGGCGGCCGACCGGGACGCGCCCAAGCCGCTCGACGAATTGTCGGTGCGTGCTGGCTTCGCATGTTCTTGAGTTGAGTTGGTAGTCTCGTTCTCGCATTTGACTGCATGATTTTCACGCGACATGAACAAAAAGGTGTTACATTGTTGCGAATTGTGATCGATCTAAATGCTTGATATGGCAGTATGGTACATAACAGCATATCCATCTGAAGTTGCTTGAAGTTCCTAGATCAACTAACTAGTTCGTTCCTGAAATTTTATTAACTTTGACATCATAATTTTAGGATATTAAAGGGTAAAGACTGGGATACCTGAATCATTGCTGAATTCACTTGTATAGAGTTTCGGTTGCGAAATCACATATGCAGAGTGTTTCCATTACTCTACATACCACAAGAACTAGCTTTGAATATTCTACTACCATGTCTCTTGCACTCATGGCAAAATTATGTTAATTCTTTGCTTGAATTCAGAATGATATCATCTTGTCATCGCTCAAAAGTTCTGGAAAGGTTGCAGTCCTCGCGTCTGAAGAAAATGATCTGCCTATTTGGATATCCGATGATGGTCCATATGTTGTTGTTACCGATCCGCTTGATGGTTCTCGCAACATTGAGGTCTCCATACCTACTGGAACAATATTTGGAATATATAACAGGCTAGTGGAGCTCGATCATCTCCCTTTGGAGGAGAGAGCTCAGCTCAATTCGCTGCAAAGTGGAACTCGCCTTGTTGCTGCTGGGTATGTCCTGTATTCGTCTGCCACCATCTTGTGTATCAGCTTTGGTGCAGGTACCCATGCCTTCACATTGGATTGGTCGACTGGAGAATTCATTCTTACACATCCTTCCCTCCAGATACCACCTAGAGGTAACCAAGTGTAGCAGTCTTCAGTAATTTGCTGCTTTCCAAATTCTTCGCTGAACATTGAGCAGTTGTTGGTCATTATTACAAGTTTTACCAAAATTACTTTCTGAACTCTCAACATGAGTAGTTTGTGAAGATGTCACTGAAAAGCTTTCTGTGGCTCAAATACTAAACTGAACTTTATAAGGTTTGCAACAGTGCATAAAAACCCATTCCCAACCTGCATCTTTTAGAAGGTTCTTTTATCTTTGCTCAAAATTATAGTTGCATATAATGCCAGGACAAATATATTCAGTGAATGATGCACGGTATTTTGATTGGCCTGAGGGCCTAAGGAAGTACATTGACACAATCAGACAAGGCAAAGGACAGCACCCAAAGAAGTACTCAGCTCGCTATGTTTGCTCACTGGTTGCTGATTTCCACCGGACGCTCATATATGGTGGAGTTGCTATGAACCCAAGGGATCATCTGCGGTTGGTTTATGAGGCGAATCCTCTCAGTTTCCTTGCTGAACAGGCTGGTGGTAGAGGGTCCGATGGCAAGAACAGAATCCTCTTGATTCAGCCCATCAAGCTGCACCAGAGGTTGCCATTGTTCTTGGGGAGCATGGAGGACATGCTTGAGTTGGAAAGCTACGGAGATGTCCAGCAGAAGGTTAATCCTGGATATGAAGTTTAACAATATGTAAAAATACTCAGATTTTCTGGTGTTCTAGCAATACAGTAAGCTAAAAGTAAAACACTTACAGCAATCCTGTCTTTGCATGACCAGAATTTGTTATATTTCGCTGTGAATGTAAGTATTATGAATTTTTTTAGGCAGATTGCACAACCCTACACCCTATTTGATTACAGGATGCCTGTTTGTGAATATTAGATAGCTTCCAAATAGCAAAGCACTTAAGAGCTTTGTAGTAGCAGTCGTGCTTTGCAAATGCTGAATATAAGCAGCGGAGTGAAGTCACAAAAATACTGCACCTTGCAGTTGCAGATTAAGGAATGCTGGTGGTTTCAACATTCATGGCCAAAGGGCCGGTAAAATACGTGCTTTCGAAAATCTTTGCAACTCCTTGGCCCATGATGAGCATATTTGAGTCATATGTAAGCTCTGAAACTAGAAACACGCAATTCTGCATGACTCGTGATGGTTAATACCAGGAAACGTTACACTTACATATGAGAAATCCTGCAAATGATCAGAGCACAAGGATTCTTCCGATCATCATTTCAGGAATAGTAGCACACTGGTCGCTAGTGGCTGCATCACCTGACATTACGATCCTGGTGATAAAGATCACAGGGCTGCAATATGGCTAAAACTCTGGGCAAAATTACAGCATAGATCAGCAACCAAGGAGTGAATGATAACTGATCCCTCACATCAATCCATACAATCTTAAAAACCTACGTGGAAAGCGGGAGGATCACAGTGTAGCTAGATAGTGAATGATGTACAAAATTACGGTGAATCTGTCCAAACTCAATTCAAAGTTCACTGCTCCAAGGCAAGTTGCTTGTGCCGGTTGAGATCGTTGAGGTAGCTTGAGCGTGTGTAATCTTCTGAATCACATGAGTCAAACATCAGGGGCTTTACGATTTTAGGCCTTCTGACCAGCTCAAGTGACTCCCGGTCTCCCTTCAAGAAACAGACCACCTGCAGGCAACAAATCAGGGGTCAATTTACTCATTTTGCACTTCAGTTGGCAGATAAAGATCCACTCACTCACCGATTTCATACTAGGCCGTGAGGTTGAGCTGTGGTGAATGCACAAGGATGCCACTGCTAGGATGTACACCATCTCTTCAGGGTCATATTCGTTGCCGAGGGAAGGATCCACCAGCTCTTTGATGTTGTTTGCATCAAGCAACGGTTTTGCCTTCACAGACAATGAACAATTTGTGAATTCCATGGGGTTCAGAAGCATGTAATTATGCTACTTCATGTTTTCTGTTCATTTCATTCTATCCGAACTCCTAAATTATCTATTTATTTTTTTGACAATGTCAAAGAATGAAATTTGATGAACTGGTTTCAATATATAAAGTATATGGTAGTAGTTTGCTAAATGTGTACCCATATCACTAGGCTCTGTCTGGAGGAATCCACTGCTTTCCGCCCTGTAACTAGCTCAAGAAGTAGAACTCCATATGCAAACACATCTGTCTTCTCATTTATGATCCCATGCATGAAGTATTCTGGGGCCATATACCTAAAAGACAGCACAAAATCAAAGTTGAAACAACAGTTACAACACTATTTTCAGTCTTCTGGATAATAAGAAAGCATGATCAAGAGCCAAAGAGGCTCACCCGAATGTGCCTTCAATGGGATATACAACAAGATGAGTCAATTGGTCAGGAAGCCACTTGGCAAGCCCAAAATCTGATATCTGCAAAAGAAAAGAGCAAAACTGTAACTCTTGACATCCCTAGGTTTTATAAGGAACGTGATAGTGTAATCTAGCAGTAGAAACGTACCTGAGGTTGGTAGTCTTCAGTTAAAAGGATATTAGAAGCCTTGATGTCTCTGTGAATTATGCGGCGATGGCATCCTTCATGTAGGTACAGCAATCCTTCAGCAATTCCAAGTGCAATGTTGAACCTGACTTTCCACTTCAGGGGTTCCTTTGTACCTGATCAGCTAAAGTCCATTTTAGCGCTAGACTAAGGGCATCTCAGTACAGTCTAACAGACAATGGACTTTTTTATATTAAAAAGGTGAGATGCTTGAGATCTCAGACCATGCTTGAAATGTAGGGGACTTAAGAAAGTGAGTGTAAGATATATAAAACAGCATGCATAAATGGAAACATGAACTTCTAAAAACTCGACCTGCGGGGGGTAAGACAGCCCCTGGGTTTTTTACTAAGGAGAAGACCTTCTCACGCAGGCCGAGAAAACCTAGGAGGGCCCAAACCAACCACAGCTATGACCTGGGCCGGGCCTTGACCTGTGCTTTGGTTATGGTGACAGACGAGGGGATTTTTTTAGCCTCAGCCTGAAATTCGCTCCCACGGGGAGTCAAACCCAGGACCTGAGGAGTGCTACTGAGGCCATCTAACCAATTCAGCTAGAGACCCTTTCAGATATTATTTGAACGATTATGCTGTACTGGCATAAAAGTTAAAGATCTGCTCTCATAAAATTCTTAATGTGAAGTGTACCTCGCCTTTTAAAAATGTTTGCATAAAATGTGCCCCCATATCACATAAAATCTCTTAGCTATTTCATTCATTAGCTAACAAAAGTGTTACTCTTAGATAGGAATATACCATGCAGAACAGAAGCCAGGCTTCCATGAGGTGAGAACTGCAAAACCAAGTGCAAGCCCCCTTCCACACTGAACCCCAAGAGCTGTGCTGCGTTTGGGTGGTTAACATGGGCTATTATTCCAAGCTCAGATAAGAAGTCGCTAACTCGGTCCTCTTTGTTACCGCCTTTTGTTAATCTCTTCACTGCCACAAATTGTCCATCAGCAAGCTGTCCTTTGTATACCTCAGCATGCCCTCCCTTGCCGATCAATTTTTCTAGTAAAGTCAGGCATAAAACAAACTCAGTTGATACTCAGGGCAGCTAAGATGATAAATTCCAGCCAAAAACTGTATTTAAAAATTGAAGTTATCACCTTAAAAGATGGAAATAAGAAACAGAGCTCAAGGAATTACATTTCCATACTGTATTGTCAATTGTCATGATGAAAAAGCTAGCTTAGATTAACAGGTGATCTTAAACTTTTCCAGCTAAAGAGCATGTGCATGCTAAAAGGACAGTAATAGGTCATCATCATTAACCTAAAGAACCATTCATGATTAGGACCTCAGACCCTCACGTAATATCATTTCTCAGTGAAATCATAGCATTGCAACTGTAAAAGGTACATCCCACCTCACGAGTTTTGCAATGATAGTAGCAGAACCTAATCATTAAATCACTCACAGCAACAATGAAGTAAGTGTGCATGACTGCATGTTACCTGAACTAAATCTGTCAGTTGCAGTACAAAGCTCTTCGTAGTCAAAGCTTCGCCATGATGGTCTCCACTTCCCAATCTCAGGAAGGATCTCAGGAGCAATGGCACTGCAGTCCATTTGGTTCTTACCACTCCGCATTCTCTCCAGATACCCTCTAAGCCCTCTGCTCTTGGATCTCTGAGGGAATGTCACTGCTCTACCCATGGACTTCTTTCTTCTAAGTATTAGCCCGCTGATCAGGTTCCTCCACTGCACATTATGGTTTGATTCTGCTGACTGCTCCACCGAGGCGCTGTCATCAGAGTCCACACTACCAGACACTGAGATATCTAGCACGGCACGGGGAGAGCTCCGATCAGCACACTCACTGTTGTCGTCGCTACTGCTCTTGGTTCCAATTCTGGGCATTTCTTCAGAGCTCCCACAGTTGTCATCATTACTGCTCTTGGATCCAATTTCAGGCACTTCATCGGGGCACTCACCGTTGATGCTCTTGGAGTCCATTTCTGGCATTGGTTTACAAGCACCATCAGATTCAGCACACTGGATGTTGCTGTCATTGCCATGCCTATCATTCTGATCTTCACTCGATACGGTGGCTTTGATTACGGACCCACCGCTACCACATTCCTCCGTGGTTGTTCCTTCGGAGTCTCTCTTAGTGTTCTCTTGATCCTCTCCTGCAGAGGTATGGGCTATAACAAACAAGTTTGTGAGTACGCCATGACACTGATTTTGCATTTATGAAAAAATCAGCTACCTAACTACAATCAAGAACGGGACAAAGTGCAAAGCAAGTCACAGCAAGAAACAAAAACACAATGATAGACAGATTGTCTGGCTTGCCATGAAAGGCACGTGCTGCCAGATGCGAGTACGTGAGGCGTTCGATTGCAGAAGTTTTTTCCCCCCTTCAACAGAAAACATATATGAAGTACCCCAAAAATTGACATCCGCACCACCCCTTTGCCTCCTTCCAAAACTGATGTTTTGTTCCTCTCTACCACAGCCACAGGCTCTGAAACGTGAAGGAGGCGCACAAATAACAGCAAAAGTGTCCATTTCAGAGGCTTTGGTAGAGTTGGAAATTCGGCAGAATTTGACCATCTACGAGTCCTCCATGGAAACGAGAGACCGCACGCCCTGGTATGTATTTTACTGTTTCGAATTAGACCAGAATCTCAAACCTGACACCAACCAACTCTCTTCCGAAAAAAAAAATCAAAATAACTGTTCAAACTTGAAAGTTGCGTCATCAAACTCCAAGAACCCATAAATCAAATCCAGCATTAAAACGAGAAACTGCTGATTTGCTTCTTGGAGCAAACCCAACATAAATAAACATTTCCATACAATAAAACAAAAAGGTAAAATCGAGAAAGAAGAGATTCAGTAGAGCTTGCAAGCCACAGAAATGGGGGAAAGAAAGGCCATCAAGGATGGAGCGCAGCTCACCTTCCTTATCTGAAGAACCGGGAAGATCCTTGAGCAGCCGCTCGTCCTCCCCTGCCTCTGCTGGTCCACGCAAGAAAAACTCCATCAGTTTCACCATCGCCGGCGACACTTCTCGCAATTTCGTTCCCTCCCCCACACCGAAATCGACAGACGAATGTATATAGAGAGAGAAAGAGAATAAAAAGGAGCAAGCTTTTTATCGGCGCTGCAGAATCTCCCAGAGAGAGGGAGAGAGGATGGGAGAGAGACGAAGAATACCTTCCGTGGTAGCCATATTAACCTCCTCCTCCTCCTTCCTCCCGGCACCAACAACTTCGCTTTCAAGGGCAATCAAGCTCGTCGAGGACAGCTCCTCCCGGCGCCGTCTCGCATTGAAACAACAACACTATACCAACTTGAGCCGGAAACGAGCGCGCAAGCGAGATGGGAGGGAGACAGGGGTACTTGGAGCTCGCACGGCACCCAAGAAAAATGGAGGATGGGGGCAGGCGCAACGAAATTAATACGTGGTGAGAGAGAGGGAGGGGATTGAGGGGACGGTGCGGCGAGCCCAGAGAGGTGGCGGGTTCTTTTGAAAACCGCAGGTCCGCAGCTTGCTGTGCTGCTGTGCTTTGCTTTGCGCTGCAGGCTTGCGGCTATTCCTCCCTTCTCTCAAAAGAAGAGAACATATAGGCAGCAGGTCTAGAGAGAGAGAGAGAGAGGAAGAGGAGAGAGAGGGACTGGGCAATGGGCACTGATGTCTGGTGGTAGTCCCACAACCTTTTGTAGTGACCTCTCTAGACCTGCAGTGGACCTACTACACGAGGCAAGAGGAGAGAGAGAAATATTTGCAAAACCTTGTGATGGAATGGGTTCTTGTGGAGAAGAAGAGAATGGGGGAGATTTGAGAGTTGGTGGTGGAAAAAGCTCGGATTTTGATATGTCCTTTGTGCTCTTGTGCCTTGTGCCTGCTCCTCTCAGTAAATCTTGGAGCGTGTTGGACTGGGGAAAAAAATATACTCTTCAAGGTGAAAGATTAGATGTTGATGCCTGCCTTTGTGCAATTAGGAATGGGGATATATCCATGTTGGATACAGTAGACAGTAGTTGGCGGGTTATTTATCTTCCCTTTCCAACTGCAGCCCTTTCTTTTGGATTTTCTCCTCCTCTTTTGCAAATAGGGGCTTGGAGTATTGGCTATTTGCGAGTGCTAATGGTACCACCTCCTAAAAGAAGGCTAGAGCTAATAAGCGTTGGGGCACATGCATTGAAATGAGCAGTGTAGAATGCGGTGGCCTTGCTGTGGTACCAGAAGGCATGTCTGGTCTACAAATTTTATGGATCATGCTTTGCTTCAAAATGTTGCGGCATTTAAGGTTGGGTTGAAAAGGCTGCCTTCCTTTTTTCCCGAAAAGATAAGTAGTAATGCCACATCGGCACTTATTAAAGCTCAAGGACAAGCCGACTAGCTGAGGATAAATGAATTCTGAATGAGTAGTATATGATGCTGAAAACATATTCCCACAACACAAACTGGTTTATCCTCAAAACTAGGCGCTCTTGTAGCTGAGGATAAACTGAACTCCAACAAATAATACACCTTTTCTTCAATTTGGTGACCGCAAGAAAGCCATTTTGTGTCAACATTGTCCTCAACATGAACCTAGCCACAAAATTTGTTGCAAAATCTTCTATAAACATATATAGGAACATCTTAAATACAGATTGAAGAAAAAATTGCATGTACCATAATTTGTTGCGTACTTGTCCGTCAAATTTGGTGGATGTTCCGCTACCGATCCAAAAAAAAAAACAATTCGGTCAACTAAAAATGTTTCACCATGATATTGCGCTCAAGACAAAAAGGGAAGTGTTCCAATAAACAAAAGTAGTGCTTCTCTAGTTGAGTTTGCGGATGGTCTGTTCATGAAAGAAAAATCCATTTCAATGGAAAAAATGTTCTAGCTTTAGAAGAATTCTTCAATGTTGAATAAAAATGTTGTGCAAACGAATCTACACGTCAATGTACATCCGATGGTACTCAATTATACAATTACACCATTACATGATATTATAGTAAGTACACGCCATTTTAATCTAGTCACAATTTTAGAAAAAGATGCTACTTCCATGGTGAAAAACACGGGGAATAAACTTTAGCAGTGTCACATTGGATGTTCGGATGCTAATTAGGAGGTCTAAACATGAATTAATTATAAAACTAATTGCAGTAACCATTTGCTAACGATGGATTAATTAAGCTTAATAGATTCGTCTCGTGAATTAGACTCCATCTGTATAATTAGTTTTGTAATTAATCTATATTTAATACTCCTAATTAGTATATAAACATCCGATGCAACAGGTGCTAAAAACTATTTAGTAGTAAACTCTCAACAGGTGCTAAGGTGGTGTTAAACTCTTTAGTAGGGTATCCAAACGGGGCTTGTTATCGAGGAACCACCCAGTTTTCCCATTCTCAAAGTGTCAACCTCAAAGGTTCACGCACGGACACGCAGCGGCCAAGTGGCCAGCGCTAGTGCTGTATGGGCTCCTGCTGATTGTCTATGGAGAAGTCCAAATCCCCGCACCCCAAAGCACATGGAAATTGGAAGTTTGGAACGGCCGGCCGCATTCACTCCCATCGCCCATCCCCAACGACACGTTGGAGAGATCACCAGACACGAAGCCGCGCGCGTATCCTGCGCCGCAAGGACGACGGCGTGTGTCCGAGCCCCAACCCAGAGCGGCATCAATCCGTATCCACATAGGATACGCGATCAGAGCAGAAGAATCATCCATTCATCCCTGCCCTGCGCAGGGCGCCAACGTTAAGCTCGCGGATCCATTCACTTCGCTTCTTCACTTCCCCCAATTGCCACAGCACACCTCATTTATTACCGCGCCGTTGGTCAGCCAGTGAGTGCCCTGGTTTCCAAGTTTGAATCGCTGGCCACGAATGCCTAGCCTCCCTGCTCGCGTGCCGTTGCTCATGCGAAAATTCGATCTCGACACTCTTGACAGCAGTCGCGGACCGCACGTATTTACGTGGCTGGGATGCGAGGGTTCCGCGAGAGAAATCCAGTGCACAATTTCACTTGACAATATCAAAACTAAGAAACTCGGTAACTGTGCCCGTTGTTCCTCCCACCAAGACCAGCGTCCAGGCGTCCGCTGGCCTTTCCTCTCCAATAGTGCCGTCAAATGCTGCAGCGAATGTGGATTCTTCACCAATTTGATAGATATGCATCAATGGTAAGCATGATTCCTCTCTTTTTTAGTTGCTTGTTTTACAGATCTGAGCGAGAGAGCCACAGCGAGAAAACGGAAGCTAGATACGAGTTTTCAGGTGCTGGTATTTGTTCTGCAAGTATTTTTACAGATCTGAGCGAGAATAGGTCCTGCTACTCGAAGCTGCAGTTTAGGCTGTAGCTGTCCATTCAAATATCAGAAGTCTTTCTTCACTATATTGTAGTATTTTGTTTAAGTGCTAGATTTCAAGCACGTATGAGATGGGAATGGGTGCGACACTTTTTGAGGGAGAATTCCTGACAGTACTATCTTGTTTCCTCTGATGTTTCTAGTGACACTTCTATACATCACCGTATTATGGAGTTGACAGTAGCAGAGTAGCTTAGTTTCACATACTTTGTGTATTGGCGCTTGCTTGTCCTATACAATTGTCCTATCTGCATTACATAGGCGTGAAATGAGCCTAAATGTTTATTTGTTGGACCAATGTATGTATCTATTGATATAATTTATAATTTCACGACTTATTTGAATTTACAGTGCATTCTATCAAACAGGCCACAAAATAGCATATGTTGATCAAGTTTATGTTTGATCACCATGATCTATGGGTCTATTCAAGAGCTATTAATTTGTAGCTGTACAAGTCGTCATCTGTGTTGTTATCTTTGTGTGACATGGCAGATACATATTAGACAGCAGCCATCTGAACAGTGTACGTGCCCTTAGCAGTAGTGTTATGTCATTAGGCCTCCTCCAATGGTATCATGTCTGCTAGCTCATATGATTAAAATACAATATGTTGTCTAGGTGGAAGAGGGAGAAAGAAAGGAGAGAGAAGAGCTATCCCTTGATCAAGTCTTATGCACATATTCCAAGACTATGTGGGGCTGGTACGTGTGTCCATTTATATTTTGAGCTATGCGCTAAGAGTTAGATCATTGAACAATTTGTCTCTTATGCTATTTTTTATTGCTTTAAGTTATTGGTTGACTCCAACCGTTGGGGTAAGTCTTCCCGTGGTGACAGTGAAGTGCATCTACTTCTGCTATGCTGTACAACTGCATGTTCCTCCACTATTCATCATTTCCCCGCCCGGTGTAGCGTCGGTGTAGCTGAAAAGGACCGGCCGGGCTTCGTCGGAACCCGGCGCGGAAGCACTCGCGGACACGGAGCTAGGCGACGGCGCGACGCCACCGCCCACCAGTGCTGCCGCGGCTTGTTTAAGGTGCCACGTGCGCAGCGAACGCGACAGGAGACGACACTAAATTTGATTCGGAAGTGCGCCACTGTCCCCGTGCGAGTGACGCAGCAGTGCTGCACTGAGGCAAGAGGGATGATGGATTAGGCAACAACGGCAACCGTGCCATTGCCTGAACTCGGAAACTCTGAGGCGTGATCCGGGATTTGCTTTGGAGCGCTGCAAGCGCGCGTGGTGCAGCTGCGTGGCACGCGACGACGACCCTCGTACTCCAAACATGTCGCCCCTTCGGGAAAAGACGGGAGCAGCAGGTGCACCCAACCCTCTCCCGTTCATCCCGTTGCGACTTGCGAGAGAGCACACTGCACACTCACTCCATCGCTCGTCAGCCCGGCCGAACCCAACCAACCGAACTGGCAAGAATCTCCCACTCCACCTGCGTCGTCCATCCCATCCTCTCGCCGTCTCGCGAATCCGCCCGCGTGCCATTCTCAGGTCACTCACCTGTGCCGCCCGCGCCTGTCGTGTTGTCATGCCATTCAATTCCCGAACACCGTGTGCGAACGGCGGATAAATACGGCGCCAGCTCGGCACACGCGTGTTGCGGTGCGTACGGTAGCCGTGGCGGGACCCGTACGCGAGAAGAAGCAATAGCCCGACGCCAACATGCATCTCTTCGGACGCGCTGTCAGGTTGGACGGCGCCATAAAGCCCTTGAACGAGCTCTGGGTCCCCCGTCTGTCTGCTGGCGACGGCCGACGGCGCCAGTACTGTACACTAGAGGAATGGCAAACCCATGCATGAGACGGATCACCAAAGGGAGGAAAGAAAAAGTGGCTCGCCGCCGGCCACGATGGATATCCAAGTGGAGTGGCTGTCACCGTCGGGCGACGAGGCCGCCGGTCAAACGCCGCCGAGCACGCACTGGAGCCGAGCAGCCGTTGGGCTAGACTTTTCGGCAGTGGATAATGGTTCGGTAGGTTCCCGTCACGCTCCCGTGCTCCACTGCTTGGACGCCCAGACTTTGACCTGACGTGCGTAGCATTTTAAAATTTCTACTAGCGTGCTGTCTTCGCTCGGGGAGTTGAGGTCACCGTGCTGTTGTTGCTACGTGCTCGATGGACTGGTTGGAGTGGTGCCAGTCGCGGGCAAGCTGACTTCACGGGGTTGGATGGAGCACGGCGCGCGGCGAGTGAGTGGCACTGCAGCGGAGGAACAAACAGTGACGCCCCTGCCTTGTTTTGTGAGGAGCTGCAGGCGGCAGGCCACCTAAAGCGCTGCGCGCGAGAGAGAAGATTGAGCAGGTGAACGACTCCATAGGCAGATACTGTATTACTGTTACTCAACATGTGTCCTGGAACGTAACACAGGAATTTACACAAAACATGAGATCATTTTCTCAGGCCTTCCGAAAATCGACGAGGATGGAGGTGAAGGAATTGACTTCCCCCGCGAAGATTTTTCTTTCAAAGAAAAAAAAAATCTCGCGTGCTCGTGCTGGGCGGCTGGGCCTAACCGTTCCCCCCCCCCCCCCCCACGGAGAGGATGTTCATTTTGGTTTAGGTAATCAGGCATGAGAAGAGCCATGTATCTCACAAAGAGATATGATAGACAAAGATGTAATGGACACTTGTGGCTTTCCCTTTGTAAATACCTGCAAAATAATAAAGCAGGTCAAGTGCTTCAACTTGATCAGCTTTTGTCATAATAATCTTCATGTCAATACAAAGCTGTGGGTCTGAGGACGCGGGCTACTGGGGGTGGAGGGAAGGATCACCAGTACACAATCAGCGATTGGAGAGCAGTGACCGGTGATCAGGGG
>NC_028453.1:30413787-30490164 GCF_000263155.2 Setaria italica
TACTACCTGTTTGTCAACCGAATAACTGCTGCCGTGACGCGTCCATGTGTCTCCCGCCGCGATCACCGGAGCGCGATTGGCGTCGCGCTCCGCCGCTCCGGGCCGGAGGAAACGTGGGCGTCCTCGTCGCCGGTCGTCGGCCTGGTCATCAGGCCGGCAGCGGCATGCTTGCGTGCGGCAGCAACAGCGCACGCGCGCGCACATGCGGCTGCACGCGAGCAGGGGGGTTGGGGGTGGCGCCGCGCGTGAGACCGACCGGAACCTACCCACTTTTGCTCCCGGCCTGGTCGGCCGGCCACGCGAGGCGTCGCGATAGTGGCCGTGATCTGAGGAAGGAGCGCACCGGCGGCGCGGCGGCGGCGTATCCTCGTGCCGCGCCGCGCGTGTCACGGTGCTATGGCCGGCCGGAGTTTGCGTGACGTAACTACTAGTCTAGTTAGTGGGCTTGGATTTGTTAGCGTTTGTGGGCTTATAGTCAACCAGGGCCTTTTTGCACACCGCCGTATGCAAGACGGGCTTGGGCTTAGTCGTCCAATCACACAGGCATGGGCCTTTTCGCTGGAACAGCCCAAACCATCGCCCACTATCACAAATCTCAAGCCTGCTCTCCCGCTTCTTCCTCCTCCCCGGCTTCCCCGCGGCGGCGGAGGCCGCGGACGGCGGGGAGTGCCCGCTCGAGGTGGCTCCTGTGTAGGCCACTTTGAACGGAGATGTTGCGCCGCTTTGCAGTGATAAAAAGAGAGCTGGATGCAAGTCCAAGTCCAATGATCATGCCAAAATGCACCGCACCATAGCCCAGAGCCCCAGATGAACATGAGGATTTGCAGATCATCACAGTACAATAATCTCTTTCCTGAACAGTCCTGAGGAGAATATCGTTTTGTTTCTTCAGGTGATTACATTAAAGGATGGGATCAGGGCATAGCAGGCGACGAGGGGATCCCTCCAATGCTCGCAGGTTCCTGAACCGAACAACTGAACTTTCATTTTGTTGAAAGTAACTGAATCCCTCCAATTCTCAGGTCGATCTTCCAAAATCCCATCCCCGATAGGTGCGAGTAGCCAGCACCCAGCAGCCTCCGATGCAGAGCATCTCACGCTTGGCTCTTCGATTCTGCAGGCATCGTTGCGCCGCCGGCTGCATCGCTTGGTATCCTGCAGGGCTTGCGCGACGAGCTCCACTGAATCCGGCGGCATCATCAGCCCTACCGGAAAAACTACTGGGTCATCTTCCACGGTGTGTTCTAGTTCGCCTTCCGTTTCTTACTTCCGAGCATTTTTTTTCTTACATCTGCACGGGTGATGCATCTATTTGATCTCAATCCCGACACAATCTTTCCTTTTTGTTCTTTGTGATCGACAGATTTGCTTATGAACCGTTAGTTCTTTATCACGGCATTGGCTTTTTGAGGGCGGAGACCAATGATGCCCTTGACATGAAAAGCACGGCCACTGATCGTATATGGCACGCTGATTTCCTCAAGAACAGTACCCACCGTGATGGTGCTATATACAAGAGAAATTGGACAGGTTATCCTATGGATATGGATGATCGAAATGAAAGTAAGTACTGATCTAATTCTCTTTCCATATTAGGGCATTCTTTATTCTCGTTAGATTAGAGTTTAATTGCGATTGGCCCTGGCTATTTATTGAGTTATGGAAAACCACGTTGTATAGAAAAACTAGTCGAATGGCGCGCCATACACGCCTCTATAAAAATATTAACCTAAGCATTTACTTTACTGGGTTAAAAGTACCATTGTACTGATATATTGAATTGAATCAAGATATAAATAAAATAAAAAAATAATTGACAATATGTGGATGTAATTGCACTCTAAATTAGCTATACTTTATGTTATATACTGGTTTTTCAAGTGTCGTATAATAATTTTCTTACCTGTGAATTCACCTGTTTTTCGATGTTTAACATATGTTGCGTTGATGCATGGTTGGTTGGGATAGAAAAAAATAAAAAGCAAAATTGGTTAGAATAATTTTGCAAAATTATGTTTATTTAAAGAAAGAAAATCGAAAAGATAGCTAGAATAGTGAAAGGGATTCTAGCCTAGTGGTTAGAGCACTTGAGTAACATCTGGCTGTATGAGCGAATTAAACAGGCCTATAATATAAAAATATTAAAAAAATAGGTTGGGACTTCCCGACTGATTTCAGTCTATATATATATCACAGTACAATTACATATCATCAAAAGAAAATAAGAACAATAAGATAGTATTTTATTTGAAGAAACAAAATTAAAAGACGGTACAACACATGGGATCCACCAGCTCCGGCGGCTCGCATCGTTGAACGCGCGCGGTGGGCAGGGGTGTGGCATCAATGCGTCGTTCACACGCGCCGCGCAGGGAAAAGCAGGGGACACAAGCGGAGCAGAGTTCTTAAGTATTTTTTTTACTAACCTGCGGGACCCGTGAACAGTGCCCGTACGCCTGAAATGGCGCCGATCCCAGGAAGATTAGTATAGGTAGTAGACTCCTAACAGGAACAAGTCAGTTTGACATAAGGTTTTGAAACATTTTAGCATTTCCTTTAGTCATCAAAGTTGTCAGATCTTAGATCAAATCAAAGACTCATAGGTAGGATTGATGTAGGATCTTCGACATGATTCAATTATTTTTCTTCAATCAATTATAACATTCCAAGAGGTATTTTCAATTTCTACATTTATTGGACACCCAATTTATTCAAAACTACTAGTCGCAGGAATATTCTGAGAACTACCACATCATAAAATGGAACCGATAGTGTAAAAAAAACTAATACTATTTTTTCCCTTCCACGACTTCTCTTCCTCAGCATGCGAGCTTTTCTTGTTCCCTTTTCAAACAAAGGTGCGTCTGCCTCTTAGATCCACCATTGGAGCAGGTGATTGGCTTTTGGTGGCCTTGTGTAGGAAAGAGGAGCTGCTGCAAGAGATTTGAAATATTTCATACCCATTTGGTCTCAGCTCACACCTGTGGAGTACACGCTGACTTCAATGTATAGAACTCAACCAATGACATACTGGTATAATCGTCATAGCTTTGCACTAGCTGGGGTTCCAGAGCTACTCTCCTGTCCGCTTTTCTACAATTGGCATGGAGTTTTACTAAAAAAAAAATACAATTGGCATGGAGCAAATATTGAATCTATCTGTCTCCTGTGTCTCTTCGAGGGCCTAAAGCCCATGACTTCCCCCTTTTGCAGCCCAAACTGAAATTCGAGTCCACAAGAATCTGTAGCGCCCGCAGCCAAGGCAGTGCGTGGACTGGTCGATTGTTTTTGTTGTGTGGATAAGGAACTGCCGGCAGGAGAGCTACATATTATATTAAAAAGAGATATTAAAAAGAGGATGAAGATCTAGATGGACGAAATATGTATAAGCTTACAGCCGAGCTGCAATTTAAAAAAAACGAAAATTCCCCCACCCCTCACCAAGGAGGGGGTTACTGAGGAACCAACACTAGGAGCGGTGCAGCAGGTTTGCTAGGTGCTTCGCGCCGGTCATCATCCACATGGACACTTCGTCTTTAATGAGCTGCGTGACCTGTTGTGTTGTAGATTCTTTGTGGTCAAAGATCCTAGCGTTACGCTCCTTCCATATTTCCCAGCACTAGGATGATGAGGGATTTAAGGCCGCGCCGATCCGTGCACTCCGCAGTAGCCAACGCTGACCACCACTAATGGACTGAGTTCCTCTGTGGCCAATTATCCAGAAACAAATCGCTTGTGGCTGCCCAATTGGCAGTGTCACCCCAGATCCGCTTGGTGAATCGGCAATCGGTGAAAAGGTGGGTAGTGGTTTCAGGTGCTCTTCTGCATAAGGGGCAGTTTCCAAAATTAGCCCATCCGCGAGCTTGCAGTCTATCGGATGTCCACACCCTGTTTTGGAGCAGCAGCTATGCAAAGAATTTGCATTTTGGAGGGGCCCATGACTTCCATATAATTGCTCTAAAATTTGTTTGCGCCGATCCGATGAATTGCGCCTGATAAGCCGAGGTAGTTGTGTATTCTCCGCTGTTTGTAAATTTCCACCGGATTGTGTCATGTACATCCTGTTGCAGGTTCACATCTCGTGGTGCTCTCCATAGCGAAATAAATTTCACGAAGTGTTGGGCAGAGAAGTTTTGATGTCGTAAAATGATATCTCTTATCCATCTATTGTCTGCTAATGCCTCTTTTAGTGTTCTTTTCGTCTGATGGCTGGTCTGAAAAAGATGTGGTGCCACATCGCATGGTCTTCATCCTTGCATCTAAGCACTAGTCTAGAACCTAGTTTTTGCCCCACCGCCAATATCAATGGATGTTGCTACCGCAGACAACAACTTGTCCATGGTAGAGTACGGCAAGTCGGCGTCGTCCCAGATCATGTCCTCGTCTGACCACCCTCGCCACAGCCAGCGGAGTTTGAGCGCTCTTGCAAAGCATCCCAGGTGGAGTATGCCTACGCCGCCCATATTGGTGGGGCGGGTCGATCTCGGCCAATTGACTTTGCATTTAGCGCCCGTAAGCACTTCCGCTCCGGCCCATAGGAATCTTTTCCTTTTGTTGTTGATTTCTTTCAGAACGCTTTTCGACGCCAGTAGAGATGTAATATAGTAGATCACTTGCGAGGTAAGCACCGATTTTACTAGAGTAAGACGAGCGGCATGATTTATGTTCTTTCCGTTCCATATGGTCATCTTTGCCACCGCCTTGTCTACTAGAGATTGAAATTCAACACGTCGTAGTCTGCCGGTGGTTAAGGGAAGGCCCAAATATTTAATGGGGAAAGAGGCCACGCTTGGTGGGGAGGGAGCATAGTATCTCATCTAAGTCAAGGCCTGCACATCTTATTGGAATAACCATAGATTTTTGGAAATTTGTATTCAGGCCCGATGCGTCGCCAAACCGTGAGAGCAGTTGTATCAAATTGGAGACATCTTGATGTGTTGGGTTGATAAAAATGGCTGTGTCATTAGCGTACATTGAAACTCTTAGGTCGTTCGTGCGTCCCAGCAGTTTGGAAAGGTAGCTACGGTCAGTCGCTAATTTTAGTAGCTTTTGTAGTGGGTCAATAGCGATGACAAAAAGAAGAGGAGATAAGGGTCCCCTTGTCTTAATCCTCTTCCATGTTTGATCGGCCCGCTTGGAATGCCATTAAGAAGGACTCACGAGGATGATGTGTGGAGGAGAGCTGCTATCCAATCACACCAACGTGCAGGGAATCCCAATCTTTGCATAAGTAGTAGCAGGTATTCCCATCTGATAGAGTCGAAAGCCTTGGCAATATATAGCTTTAGGAGCAGGGCCGGTGTCTTATTTCTGTGAAAGCGTCAGATCTTGGTTCTTACATACATGAAGTTGTAATGGATGCTACGCTTTTTGATGAAGGCGCTCTGATTCTTGGAGACAATAGCATTCATGTGCGGTGCGAGCCGTGTGGCTATTGCTTTTGTCGTCATAATTTTGATGAATGAGTGGATGAGGCTTATTGGGCGAAAGTTGCATATGTCTCAGCTCCTTGTTCGCGACAAGGATAATGTTAGCAGAGTTCAGCAGGCTTAAGCTCGATGTTCGGAGGAGGTGAAAAGCATTTGCTGCATTCATGACATCGTGTTTGATAATGTCCTAGCATTCTTTGAAAAAAGCAGCGCCCCGGTGCCTTGTCACTTGGTATTTGTTTAATGGCCCGTTTGATCTCCTCTTCTGGGAAAGCCGAGTCCAGGCCCTCTAGAATTACTGGTCTGATTTCTGTGGAAGCGTTTGAATTGTCAGCAGTGAAGCGTTTGAACGACTGGTTGTTGGCTCGCTGTGTTTTTGTAATGTGTTATGGTCTTGTACTCTAACCGACCTTACGGCATGAATTAGAATTACTTATGTGTTTCCGTGTCACTGACAATTTTTATATCTTTGGTGAAGCTGTGTCGGAGCTAGAGAAGATTCCAATGGGACCTTGCTATCCTAAGGAGGAAAATTGCATGAGACATCTGCCATCTCCAATGATTCAGATCTTCTCATTGAGGTTGGCTAAAACTCCTGTCAACAGTGGCTCCATACAGTTATATGGATACATGGCGGCGCGGGATGATATGGAAAGGACTGCTTAATTACGTTTTCAATCATAGCAGGGATAATCCAGTCATCGTGCAGCAGGTGCACATCTATTACTTATGTGGAATCATTGTAGATTATGCTCAATAGTAGCAATGAGATGAAGCCTACGTACTTTCTCATGGCTACAACTATTCTCCTTTAATCACAAAAGCTGGGATAGTACATGGGATGATAGAGGATGGATATGTTGGAAGGATAGAGAATGGATATGTTGGTTTAGTTTTTTACTAGGGTTATTCACAGTTTAGTACAAAACATCCTGATAAATCGTGATGTAACACAGTATGAAATCCATTTCCCCCCTAGAAATATACCAAGCACTATGGAACCAAACATGTCTCGTACATCGGTTCTAAAAATCAGAAATGTGTTTAAGATTTGTGGAGACTGGAATGGAGGCCGTAATAGAAGTGGTCATATCACAAGTCCGAAGATCCCTCTGTTCCTTTGTTTACGTTACAGAGGAGCTCCAAGAATTCCAACTTTTTCATGGCGCAATTGGTGAGCTGGGCACAAAGAGGTATGCGGTTGCTGTTCCAGCGTTGACTGTAATGCATTTGAAGTGTAAGGTAGGCGAGAAGGGCTCTGGTGATTCTGTGCACTGTTGCTCCTTCGATTCCAAGCATCACGGATGCGTGTCGATCGACAGGTGAAGGTGACTGTGTCGCCTCCTTGGCTTTGAATTTCCTGGTCGAGAGATGAAGCCGTCCCTCTTGGGCAACATGGCAGTCGGGTGATTTAGGTGTGTGTCGTTTGATCATCCACTAGATGGGTGTGTACTTGACTACATCTCCATTTGTGCTAGAACAAGTTTAAGCTTCGCTTTCCGTTTGTGCTGGAACATGTTTAAGCGTTTTTTTTTGGAGAAAATGTTTACCCTGCTTTACAACAGAACAAAACAAAATCAAAACAAAACAAATTAGGCATTCCTCTCTCAGCTGTGTCTGTGTGTGGAGGCGGGCTGGGCTTGTCGTCGAGGGACACCAGGCCGGCGGAGCCCAAACCGTCAAAAAATCACACGCCACAATTCAGAAGCGGCGAGCCGGCGACCCCGCCTTATCCACTGGAGCAACCTGCTCCGTGCCTCCTGCGTCCAGGGAGCCGAGCCAGCACAGCAGCAGGCCATGGCTCCGTCCACCTCCACCACGTCGCCGCTGTCCCGCCTGCTCCTCAGCCTCCCGAAGCCCGGCGCCGCTAGGCACCCCCGCCCGGCGCCGTGCCCGGACGCCGCGTGCAGCGCCAAGAGCCCCGGCGCCGGCCTCGTCCTCCGCCGGCGCGAGGCCGCGGCGGCCGTTCTGTCCGCCGCCGTGCTCTCCCGCTTCCTCCTCCTCCCCGCGGCGGCGGAGGCCGCGGACAGCGGCGGGGAGTGCCCGCTCGAGGTGGCGCCGTCCGGGCTCGCCTTCTGCGACCGCGTCGTCGGCACCGGCGCCGCCGCCCAGGAGGGCCAGCTCATCAGGGTCAGTGCCGTTCAGGGCTTCCATGCGTTCGTTCGTTGATTGAGTTCATGCGATGCCCAAACCAGTAGCGGCCTGCACGCCGGCTGACAATCTCTGTTGCTCCGATCGGTGCGTGCAGGCGCATTACACGGGCAAGCTGGAGGACGGCACGGTGTTCGACAGCAGCTACAAGCGCGGGAAGCCGCTCACCTTCCGCGTCGGCGTCGGAGAGGTACTGTGCGAATCAAACCAAGTCAATGCTCCCACGCTAGTTCGTCAGAGTCGAATTGTCACCTGCAGGATTAGTCTGCAGTCGATCTGCAGAATTTGCAGATCATCACAGCACAGTATCTCTTTCTTCCTGAATAATCCTGATGAGAATGTTGTTTTGTTTCTTCAGGTGATTAAAGGGTGGGATCAGGGCATAGTAGGCGGCGAGGGGATCCCGCCGATGCTCGCAGGTCGTTCCTGAACCGAACAAACTGAACCCACACAATGAACTCTTGTTGTTTCTCTGAACAAACTGAATCCGATGGATGCGTGTGCGTTTGTTCAGGTGGTAAGCGGACGCTGAAGCTGCCGCCGGCGCTGGCCTACGGCGAGAAGGGGGCGGGGTGCAGAGGCTGGGAGCCCACCTCCTGCGTCATCCCGCCCAACTCCACGCTCCTCTTCGACGTCGAGTACGTCGGCACAGCCTTCGGCTGAGCTATCTCAATTCTCAAAGCTCTGGGAGGCCTGATTTGTAAAGTGTCGAGAGTGATCAACCTGGCGCTCGTGGACTCGCTTGCTGATGCCTTGGCATCGTGAGGGTTTCATTTCTTCTCGGTGTGGTTTGCTGTCTGTCTGATAGTGTGTCAAGAGAGCCACAGATAAGATTCTGTGTATTTTTTTTTCTTGGTGTGATTACTGTATATTAGTAGATGATCATGACACAACTGGTAGAATGAAGGAGATGATCAAGGTGGCGTTTGATTCCGGCTGCTTATTTTTAGCACTGTCACATCGAATGTTTAGACGTAGATTATTTACAAAATCTATTACACAGATGGAGGCTAAACGGCGAGACGAATCTATTAAGCCTAATTAGTTCATGATTTGATAATTTGCTGCTACAGTAAATATTTGCTAATGATGAATTAATTAGGCTTAATAGATTCATCACGCCATTTAACCTCCATCTGTGCAATTAGTTGTATAATTAACTCATATTTAGTCCTCCTAATTAGTTTTCAAATATTCGATATGACACGGACTAAACTTTAGCCGGAGGAACCAAACACCCTCAAATGTGACACCAACTCACACGTTCGCGCTTGAATTTTTTTTTCTCGGATTGGAGATCTGCAATTTGAGCCCATCTCTACAAAAGCTGGACGTGTACGACGTAGTGTGCGGGCTATACGTCGAGTACTGTTGGGCCAGATTGTGAATTGCCCATGTCGCACATACTCTGTCTCTTGGGCTGTCAATGAGTCTTCCAGCCCAGCCCAGTTAGCTACGTCGTCTCGTCTCCCAAAAGGCACGACGGCCGACGAGAGTCGTCGTCGCTCGCCACGGCTCCGAGCCTCCGACGAGAAGGGGAAGCTCGGCCGCCGACGCCGCATGGCCGCATCAGGTAGGAATGTCTTGCCCTTCTCTCCAGATATTAACCCGCTTCCTTCTTTCCTGAATTACGCCGCACCGCGATGTCGCCTAATTAACCTAATAACCTCCATGGACGAGCCTCCGAGAGTTAGTACAGCTCGCTTCTGTTCAAGGCCCTGGGGCGAACGACCAAAGACCTGTGCTTATGTTCTTCGTGGGGCCATAATTCCGGGGGAATTGTTTAGGAAAGAATGATTCCCCCCACTACCCCACCCCCCCCCCCCCCCCCCCCCCCCCCGGGGTATTTTCGTTTTTTTCACATTTGGGGGCGGCCCCTGTTGTGTCAAAACCAGCGCATGATTCTTTTCTGATCGCTGCAGACAGCCCCCTAATAATTGCATTGGGAGCCCGCCACAATGCTATCGGTCTTTGAACATCAACCCGTATTCCCGTAAGCTTGCTGAATATCCCAATTCCACAATTTTGTTTATTTGATGCAGGAGACTGCTAGATTTGTCAGTGTTCGTCATCCTCCCTGGAAAGTACAGATACAGAACCACCGTACAAGAATTTTCAGTCTTCTTAGGAGTAAGACAGGAATGGGTGATGAACAAGGATACCAAGAAGAAGGAGATGACTATGATTTGGTGCTGCAGAAACAAGAATGGATCAAGTATGCCTTTCACCCCCTTTTTTTCATCAGCTCTACAATCTGTCAGGAGGAGTTGACTTAAACCTCTTGTTGGTTATTGGTCTCTTAGAACACAAGACATGCTCAAGAGCAAGATTATTCTTGAAGATGATTTTGTTTGGAGTTTACCTTCGGTAGGCTCAAGTTCAGGTGAAGATGCAAGGGGCAAACTGAAGTATATTGGTGGGACTGACATTAGCTTCTTAAAGGAAGATCCATCCACAGCATGCGCCGCAGTGGTGATTCTAGATGCTGTCACTTTGGAAGTTGTCCATGAAGAGTTTGTTGTTGTTCAACTGCAAGTGCCGTATATTCCTGGTTTCCTTGCATTCAGAGAGGTATCCTGCACCACTTTTAGGGTGTGCTGTTGTTTTCAACTAGTTGTTCCTGTCTTTTGCATATTTCAACCAATACACAAATTGTTCTCATTGCTGCCATAAGTGCAGCACGCCCTGTGTAATCGTTCATTCTTCTTGCTTCAAGAGCCAGGGTATTGTAGAACTTGAGATAATTTCTTGTCTTTTGAAACTTCTATATTTTGTGAGCACTAATAAAGATGTATAAGATTTGTCAAGTATATTTTTATGTACTTTTTAAAATGTACCAACCTGTATCCTGAACAAATAAACAAGGCTGTCTATCTTTACAGGCTCCAATTCTTCTTGGACTCTTGGAGAAGGTGAAGAACAATGCACATGATTTCTACCCTCAGGTAAAATTGTTTATTGTTACATGCGGTTAAAAATTTAGAGGAAGGAAAATTCCTGTGTACTTCAATTGGAAGTGATGTCATCACTTTCCAGTTTCCAGAATGTTCAGGTTTCGAAAGGAAATTGTCCATATGTTTCTTTTACCTGTAAATAGGATTACTGACTACTGAGGATATGCATTTTAATTAACCATTTCAGTTTATGACATGTCTTGTTTAATTACCCTTAGATATTCTTGCAACTTCTATTTAACATATTGAGAATTGCTATATTATTCATCTGTATTTGCCAGTTCCTTTTCTAAAGTTTACCATTCTGCCCTGGAAGGTTCTCATGGTTGATGGAAATGGATTACTCCATCCGCGAGGTAAAACACATTAAGCACTTGTTGATGCTGACAATCTCATTTCCACACCGATAGTTTCAAGTAGCTGACTTGTTGCATATATCCAGTTTGACGTTTTAGTTGATCATGTGGCCATTTTGTACATGTGGAATTAGATTGTAGGTTGTAAAATGATCTATGCTGTGTCCACCATGTTATTGGATTTTATAAGAGCCTCAGTTCATAACAGTAAGATTATCAATGTTCTTACAAGACACTGTACACTATGTGATCCCATTTTCTATTTCGAGAATTAAGTGCCTTTGCAAAAAAGACTTGGTGTAATGGAGCATCTTGTTTGATTGCGTATATAAGGGTATTAGTACCCATAGAAGATAGAGCCTCTTTTTTTTCTTGTGCATAGAAGGCTATTAGTACCCTTAAAAAATAGAGCATCTACAGTTTCTTTTTTATGCATTTTTGAGAAAAGAAAGGCTCAGCCCTATGAATCATTTGCAAAAAGACTTGGTGATATGGTACATCTTTTCTGATTATGCATATAACCTACAAGCTTCATGAATGTAAAATCAAACATTGTCTATCCTTTATGTTCTTCATGACAGTAGTTGTTTTATGTATGCCCTTTAACTTGTATGTTCAACAGGTTTTGGTTTAGCTTGTCATCTTGGCGTCCTTGCAGACCTTCCTACCATCGGAGTTGGGAAAAATGTAGGTCATTTACTGTAGTTGCAACTCGCAAGTACAGCTGTTGGTTTTCTACTGTGAAGTCAGTAGTCACTCTCACTGCATTTCTGTGCTTCACACAATTCAACTTCTCAGTGTTCCCTTCTTCCAGAGAAGACTAATTCCAATGTTTCCATCGCCTAGCTGCATCATGTAGATGGACTTAACCAATCTGAAGTCAGAAGGCAGCTCGAGGGAAAAGAAAACTGCGATAAGGAGTTCATTTCATTGACTGGACGGTCCGGGACGACATGGGGCGTGGTAAGATAGAGATTCTATATCATGCTACTAGATGTGTGCAGCAGTTTTAATCTAATGAATGCTACTGCAGTAGCTAAGCTGATGGAACTGAACTTTGTTTGTGCCAGGCGATGCGTTCCTGCCCTGGTTCATTGAAACCAGTCTACATCTCAGTTGGGCATCGCATTTCGCTTGATTCGGCAGCCGCGATAGTGAAGCTGTGCTGCAAATACCGTGTTCCTGAGCCAACTCGGCAGGTAGGAAGGATTCGGCTTTTTACTGCTGAAGAAGTGTGCCTTAAAACATGCGAATGCTTGTTCTGTTTCTGGGGTTACTGACAAATTGACCATCCCCTTTTTTCCCCGTCAGGCTGATATAAGATCGAAGGTGTTCCTGCAGAAGCTCCAAAGACCAGAGCAGTAACAACTAACAAGACTTGCCGGTTGCACATCTGGAGTCTGCTCATCGTGTTGGCTGGGTTGATTTTCAGAATGTAATGTGTTTGTGACCGCAACAAGAAACGATTTCTGTACAGCTTCCTGAAAAGCAGCAACGCACACCCGATTCTGAGACTAGAAAAGGTGTGTCTGTTTCTATTCTTTCCAGAGTCCAGACCACAAAAATCGGTCACCGCGTCTTGTGTGCCACGCCAATAAACACATTTTGACGAAAAACCTTTCAGAGATCTAGGCAGCAGTAGTAACGGTAGCACTGCCCGAAGTAAGCCTTGGACCGGCCTGACACTGCATTTAAGCTCGCGTCGACGGCTTTGTGCCATCACCTCATCAAATTGCAGAACCACACTAGCACAGACGCCAATGGCTGCTTCATTTTCTTGTGCCGCCGCCTGCAGGATCATTGTCGTCGCTGTACTCATCCTTGCTACCTTCTCATCCTACGGTACGCCCAAACTGTGCCCAAAGCTCTGTTTTCTGTTTGCGTTAGAACATCTCCAACAGCTTACCTAAACCGGATTGCTAAACTAGAAACCATCAGAATACCTTAAAAACAAAAAAACACAGCTCCAACAGATTATCTATATGGAACAGCTCCAATAGATTACCTATATGGATTGGTATAATAGGTTATGATCTAAATTTCTCTCTCCTTTCTCCTTGATCCAATAGAGTTCCTATATGGATTGGTATAATTAGTCCCTCAAGAAAATATAAGTATCCAATTTTAGGTATGTTGTTGGAGTGAAGCACAAAAATATTACCTAAATCTTTCCTCTCCTATACCTAAATAAGTTTTAGGTATTCAAATATACGAGATGATCTTATAGCACCTAGACATGTCAAAAGTCGTTAGAAATGTAAATTTCACGGTAGCTCTCGATGCATTAGACCCTGGGCTCCATGTAACACTGGGGTTTTGTGTTTGCTCAGGGGCGGCGAGGTACGTCTGCCGGGGCAAGTGCGGGGACTTCTGGCCGGACTGCGACAGCTGGTGCCGGACCGCCGGCGGGTACCCCAAGGGCGGCCAGTGCGTGCCGCCGCTCGACCAGTACTGCTGCTGCATCGAATGGTTACTTCGCTAGCGGAGTGAAATCATTCGTCAGCATCTGATGATCTCTGGAAGAACATCGATCAACAGCCAGCTGATTATGCCGAGATTCCCGGAATAACGATTGGAAACTTGCTTGTGTGGACTTGCAAACCATTGAATTGACAAGGTAGTTTCAGTAGCTACACAGCAGCGGGAGCCGGTTTTTGTTGGGAGGAAATTGGGTTGGGTTGGGCCCGAGTCTCTTCCCTAGGAAGGAAATGCGACGACGGTGGCGCGGGCCACGCTGATCTGCTCAACTTTTATATATATGATGCTGGGCCTCCAACACACAAACCGACGCAGGCATCCAGAAGTTTCGCTAGGTCTCAAAAAAAAAAAAAACCAGAAGTTTCGCTTTGTGTGAGGTGAGCCGAGCCGACCTCAGTCGTCGTCCGTCACTCCTGTCCCGTCGGCGGCGCTGGAGCCGCACCAAGACTCACCGAGTCAAGCGTCGCCGGCGACCTTCCTCGGGCACCCGCGCCTCCGACGGGGACGCCGCATCCCCACCCACCTCGGCACCCCGGTCCCGGCCCCGCCGCCGCCGACCGCCGTGGGAACCGACACGGCCGCGCGCGCCTGTCCTGACGACTCCCATCCCATCGACGTGGTCATCCCCGACGACGTGACATATCCGCCGAAACAGGATGGTTCCTGCGCCAGACAGATCGCCGGCCCCCAAGTCCAAGACCCCAGAGGGTGAGCGGGATGTCGCTGACCAATCCCGCGCGCTTTCCCACCGGCACCACCGTACGCCGCCACGTCCTCACACACACACACGCAGCATACACACGACCGAGTCAACCGTACAGGACGGAGGACAATAATAAACAAAGCACGCACAGGACGTTGACACTGACAACCAGAGCAGGGCGCTGACAGGTTGGCACGACGGGCACCAGCCTCGCTCCATTGCTGTGCAGGACCGGTTGGTTGCATCCCCGGCGACCGCACGTACACGGTGCCACGCTGTACACCCTGCGTCGTCTTGCGTGGTGTTACAACCGTCTACGGGCAGGCACCGGCAGCATACTCGACAAAATACAGTAGCAGGACGTTGACGAGGGCGCAGGCAAACAACACTCGAAAGCGACGAGCTGACCGACCGGACTCCGCGGGGGAGAAAGCGCGTCGTCTCCCCGCGCGCGCCCCGCCGGACCGGCCGGGGAGACATTGCTAATCGTGGCACGGCGAGCTGCCCCGTTTCTTCGCCCGCCGCCACCTACCCTACCGGGACGCGCACGCCAAGGCCAAGGGGAGGGAGAGCGAGGAGGGTCGGGACGAGATGCGGGCCGGGCGGGGACAAGCGAAACCGCGTGAACCCCCCGCAACTGGGTGATCGGTCTGACTGACAGCGTCTGCTCATGGAGTCAAAGAAAAAACAAAAGAGCGATCAAGGTTCGGCGCTGAACTTGTTCTTGACAGCCCAACCAAGAATCGGCACTGGCATACCCGATTCGGGCGGGGTTGCCCATGTGCCTCCGCATGTGGCGTCTTGGATTTGATTCAGACTTCCCGGCCCCCGAATCCACAACAATCACGTTCGGTCGCTCCAATCCGTCGCGAGTTGGTTTCAAGCTGATGATGATGATGCCAATTGCCCAGTTGATTATTGGGGAGGGCACCTGGGATTTATAGGGACACGGCCAGGGCCTGCCCCTTGTTTTCGCGACCTGATGAACTGGCCGGCGTGTTATCTTTGTGCCCCAGTTGCGATGATCGGTTGGGTTTATAGGACGGATTAGGTCCAACAACTAGGAGACAACCGGAGCTACCCGGCGCTGCAGGTGCCAAGGCGATGCTACTGCCTACTTGCTATGCTAGCCCCGATTGGCCGGTGCGTACGTTGCCCTCGCCGACTTGATTCTTTCACCAGCTCCATCGGTTTGGGTTTTTCTTCCTTGCTGACCAGCTAAATAAGGAACCGAAACTCTCTCTTTCCTTTCCTTTGGGTAAAAGTACCAATCGAACAACTCGCCTTCTTCATCCACAGCACTATTACCTTCCCCCGACAAAAGATTTTCAACTTGATCTTTGTCCGTGTTTGTTTCAGCTACCTGTTTGGGCCTGGCTTTTATTTGCTTCCCCAGTTTCGGGATCGGCTTCTAAGAGGCTCAAGCTTATTCTACATGGATGAAAGTTTGTTCTCGATGATTTTTATTTTTTTTTCCAGAAATCACCCTTTTAGGGATACTTATACTTGCCACCATATGTGTGGTGAATTTGCAACCTTACGTTTGGACGGTTCTCTCGAAGTTATGTCATTGTAATTCTCTTTCTCTTAATAAAATACATGCTCAGACATGATCACGAAAATACAAATACATTTTATTTATTCAAAATATAGGTTTTCTAGCTTTCCCATTAACAACTTTACAAAGCAGTTTCTCACAAGAATGTGCTCAAATAATACAAAATTATGACACATTGAGCCTACAACTTGAAATGTAAAAAAATATTATAGTACAACCAGTTTGGGGGAATACCTTGGATCAAAAATTTGATCAAGAAAGCAAATAAGACAAAGAGAATTATCTAGTGTAGAATATAATCCTTTTATTTGTTAAAGATAATGATAAATAAAAGAATAACCATGCTCACTTCAATTTAATGTAGTTTAAACAAATTTATGATCTTGGTACCTCAATTCCTTTTTTTTCAAATGAGAAACTTTACTAATTTTGAGAATGTTAGATAATATATGGTAACTTGAAGGTCTTTATTAATTTTAAGAACGTTACATTGAGATAATATATCATAACTCGAAGGTCTCCCGACCTATGTCAGAATAGCACACAACCTTACATATGAAAAAAAACAAATCGGAAACACTAGACTAGATCGTCACTTATGTGCCTAGATAAAAAAATTCCTAGACTATTTTCACCGAGTATCTGAGTATCAAGGTGCTGCTACAATGAAAACTTGGGAAGTAGGTTTTTAGAGGATAGCCCATTTACATAGCCAATATGTAATTGAGAAGATGACCTGCAAAAAAAGGAGGTGGTTTATTTTCAAATATCGATGCGTTTCTACACAATTATAAAAACCAACATGTAGCTACTGCTCCAAGTAATCTACTTGGGCTATTCCCACTAGCCATGTGCTAAATATATTTGCCATGCTGCGAGGTTGCAAGAGACCACAAACTGCATGAACAACTGCTCAAACCATACAAGTCAATCGGCACTCAAGAGAACATATGTCAAACCATCTGATCCTTATAGTAAAAGCAACACTGTTTACTGCTCTTCCAGTTGTGCTTAGCTAGATTGTTTTTTATTAAGATAACTCTTATGCGGAACCTCAATTCTGCAATTAAATCTTGTTTGAACTAGATTATTTTGTTAAGATAATACTTCCACGGAACGTTAGTTCTACAATTAAATTTTATTTGAACCTGTACCAAATGTTATCTACACAACCAAATCTATCCAGTTCCCACCAAAAGATAAACCCGCCCAACTCCTGTCCAGACCACTGTCATTATCTAATCGCGCTCTAATCATGTTCATCAACCAAAAGCCCCGACACACAGGGCATCACACAAAAAAAGATGATGAAAGAAAAAGAAAAAACCGCCTCAACCTCAACCCCCGGTTGCTCCGCCGCGTTGCTGTTGTACGCGGCGTTTATTTAATCCAAAGCAGCTTCCTTTTACTCATTCCAAACCTCTGGCACAGCTAATCCGCCTCCTCGCCTTTTTTTCCTCCATCTCCTCGCCTTCGCTGCTACATTCGAGCGCCCCCCAACGGAAAATAAAGGCCAAGAAGTGGTGCTAGTGGAGTAAAACCACGCGCCCGAGAGGAGAGGGACAGGTTGGTGGAAGACGCGCATCCGGAAGGCGCGCAGCAGGAGCTGCGGCGGCGAATTCGGGCGGCGAGCGCGCCAGTTCAGGCTGCCGTCGGCGGCGGGCGTAATTGTTGCGGACGAAGCGGCCGGTTGGTGCGGCGGGAGTTTGCGGGTAGGGCGGTCCCGGCTGGTGAAGGGGCGAAGGTGCTGCTTGGGGCGTGGATCTGGCCGGAGGCGGGCGATGTGGAGGAGGGAGTAGGGCCGGATTGGAGGGAAAGGCGCGATCTTGTGGGTTCCCATGGGCGCATGCTTCTCGCAGGAGGAGCACCGGCTCCAGAGCAGGCCAGGTTTGTGCGCTTCTGCTGCTGTCTCTGATACAGTTTACTATGTTTGGGAGGTGTATGGAGCTCATGGTGTGAGGTTGGGCGTTGTTGCCTTTGTAATTTGGTTGTGAATTAAGAATTTACTTATCGGACTTGTAAAAACAGCTAAAGAAGAGGCGCAGGAATGGATTTTGATTAGGGTTTTAATTGATTTTAGTGTTTAGAAGATGGGTTGACTGGTTTGATGCCATCTTGTGCTTGTGAGCTCATGTCACGGGTGATGGGAAATGCCATATATAGTCTTCTACTGCACTCCTATTTTGTTCGCACTAACTTCGCATGGTACAATTTTGCCTGTTGGTGTCCTGTTGAAAACATGATACTGTAATAGGCTCATACTTTGCTTACAAAATTGCATTCTGAGGCAAGGTCCTTGACAACTTGGCCAGCTGCAGTATAGTGGAAGAATAAGTCAAATTTAGCTCATATTTTGGGTGTAAGACTTAAGTAGGTAAAGTTCATAGATAATTTGGGTACCTGCAAAATCTGTGCTTGAACAGTCTGGTAACTTGGCAATCTGGTAAACTGAGCTTCAATCGATTCTTGAGAAGTTAGTCAGCCCAAGTTAATCAATTATTGTATAGAGTGAGAGATTGATAGTGGACAGCTGTGCTGATAGAGTACTATCTTCAGAAAGTTTAGTAGAAGTTGGTTTATCCAGAAAGGGAAGGGATGATATGACATATAACATATTCTGTCCTGCTGATGGCAACTTGTGACCACAGATGCTCCCTTAAGACCATTTTGACTGGCCAGACCATTCTGGCTGCTGGTTAGAATGGTCTTAAGGGAGCATTGTGACTCAGCAATGCTTATGTGACTGCACAGTGGTTTAGATGTGGTCTCTTCTTCTTTGCATAACATGCAACACACTAAAGTTGCTATTACCATTCACTTCATGGGATCAATGTGAAATTAAAAAAAAAGTCCTGGGACTGAAGGATTACATCACCATGATTCTCTATTTCTTACTTAAGGTATGCATTGATTATATGTCTATATGTACGTCTTTGATTCTCTCCTGATGAAGTTGTTTCTTAAAATTTCTATCAGCTGAAGCTGCTGGACCAGATGGCCTGAGAAAGTCTAAATCGGATTCTAAAGCTATAGCAAGTGTCCTTGCTCCTCCAAAAGATGTTGTGGACTTGCAAGTAGAAGGATATGGAAATGTTAATATTTTCACATACAATGAACTGAGGGCAGCCACAAAAAACTTCCGGCCAGACCAAATTCTTGGAGAGGGTGGATTTGGAGTTGTTTACAAAGGTGTAATTGATGAAAATGTTAGAGTAGGTTTTCCATCTAGACAGGTTGCTGTTAAAGAACTAAACCCAGAGGGCTTTCAGGAGACAAGGAATGGGCTGGTAAGTTCCATTGCTTTCTTCCTGTTTCTATACGTCGCTTGGTCATGTACATCAGTAATTCATGTTAATTTATGGCCATTAGAAACCTTCACGAGACCTTGCTGATTGAATTTTGAAGATTCGAGATGACATTTTTCTTTATATTTTTATTAGAAAGTCATTATCCTTATGTTTTAATAAATATTATCTGCATAACACTATAGGTAGATGAATGCATTTCTATGCTGGTTATTAGGTTGACATTAAACAATATACTGCTTGCAATAACTGCACTAATGTTTTTCTTATGTGTTTCCAGGCCGAAGTCAACTATCTTGGGCAACTAAGTCATCCAAATCTAGTCGAACTGATTGGCTATTGCTGTGAGGGTTCACATAGACTTCTTGTCTACGAGTACATGGCTTGTGGCAGCCTTGAAAAACACCTTTTTCGCCGTAAGCTCTAACTGTCTATTTTCACTGCCCTCTTTAGCAGTCATTGTTCTTAGCTTAACGTGCATGGGGTGCATCATTTTTGCCTTTAGACAAATCAGCAGAGAAGATATTTTTGTTAATTCCATTTAAATCTAATCAGTAATAGCTAATATATATGATTCAGCTCAACCTGGCTATCCCAGAGTCCGACACTACAAATATAATCTTCAAATTTCGGGGGTTTGTTTTTGGAATGATAATGATAATGAACACTTTTTCTTTGAACTGTATTATCTACTTCCAACTAGCAATTTAGTTTATGTATTATATCACCAAGTGTTCAGGTGATTGCTGCAGTTGGTGTTTTGGTACCGCATAGTTTAACATACAATCTTCGTACACCTTGTAACCTGGTCAAAAAATGAAACCAATATATATTAGTTGGTGAGTGGCTATATTCATTGCACTAGCAGTAAAAAAGATGCTAGTCTTGTATGTGTCAAACCTAATTTTCTCCATCATTGATTGATCTATTGAAACAACATACTTGATGTGATCCTCATAAGAGATTTCTTATTCAAGTGGTGGCAGGAAAATATGCCAAGCAAGCTTTACACACCTTTTTAATTGTCTGGAAGATCAGTTATACGTATATTTCCAGTTCTAAAGGGGTTTCTCATTTATTTATCCTCTTGCTTGTAACATAACAGGGGTTTGCCTTAATATGCCATGGTCAACACGCATGAAGATTGCGCTGGGTGCCGCAAGGGGGCTTGAGTACCTTCATGGAGCCGAGAGATCCATCATCTATCGGGATTTCAAGACGTCAAACATCTTGTTAGATGCGGTTAGTGTCTCATCTATTATGTTTGAATGTGTGTTGGTATTTTCCCCCCCATTTAAGTACTAGTTTTAAGGTTGTTTTCTGAATTGAATTTCCCATATGTCCAACCAACCAAATTGTATGGACAAGATATTCTACTGATGAACAATGCATTGGTGATGCTGTGACACATTATGTAAATACCTGCCTTTATCTCAGCATCTTAAGGAAGTACCCTGTATAAATTGTACTATGATTTTTGAGACCTGAAAGTTCAATTGCATTTTCCGCGCCTCCAAAATGTGTCCCATGTTTTTAAGGCCATTAAAGAATACTTAAATCAATTTTGCCTAGTCCATCTTTAGAAGCACAGAACTGCACACTAAATTTGTTACTGCGATCTTGAGATATTAATATATTGCCTCTGATAGCATCTCAATGCCACTCTTTACCACTGTTGCAGGACTACAATGCTAAGCTTTCAGACTTTGGTCTCGCAAGAACAGGACCTAGTGGAGACCAAACCCATGTGTCAACTCGGGTCATGGGAACTTATGGATATGCAGCTCCAGAATATGTCATGACTGGTAAGGATGGAATTCCCTATATTATGAGAAAGCAAGGATGGAATTCCTTATATTATAAGAAAACAAATCATATGTTATAAATAGAAAAACGAACATGTTCTCAAGAATGAACAGACACTACATTTTACTTGACTTGGTTCAAATATATTAATCCTCAATCACCAATTAACTTGCTGCAGGCCATCTGACCGCACGAAGTGATGTTTACGGCTTTGGCGTTGTGCTTCTAGAGATGATTATTGGAAGGAGGGCTGTGGACAAGAGTCGGCCAACCCGTGAGCATAACCTAGTTGATTGGGCACGCCCCCTCCTTGTCCACAACCGGAAGCTATTCAGGATCATTGATCCCAGAATGGAGGGGCAGTACTCCACCAAGGCCGCCATTGAGGTGGCAAGCCTCGCATACCGTTGCCTGAGTCAGAACCCCAAAGGGCGACCAACTATGAGCCAAGTTGTTGAGACCTTTGAGGCGGTGCAGAACATGCCTGAATGCCAAGACATACTCCTCCAGAACAGTATCACTGGTGCTGTGACACTCTATGAGGTCCCGAAGGAGCCTGCAGAGAGTGTTGAGAAGGAGAAGGCCAAACAGGAACCAGCAGTAAAGACCGCCGCTGTGCCGCCTGTGAATGGAAAACCAGTCCCCCAGAGCAGGCGAACACGGCCTGGGAACGGCCGGAGCAAGAGTGAGCCGTCGTTGGAGTGCAAGATGTACATCCCGTCACCAGACTCTGACGGACAGCAGCTCGGCCTGGAGACGCTTGCATCCCCTTCCAGAAACGGAAGTATGCAGGACCCTCCTGACGAGGATTTGTACAAGATTTAACATCAGAGAAGTTTTTTTTCCCAACGACTGAGCTGTCGTTGGTCATCTTTTGCGCCACCATCCATGTTCTTAAGAACAGTCAGCCAGTGTTAATTTTTTCGATGATGGCCATGCTAGGGTTCTTGTTCATCCGATTAGCAATTGTATGTAGATGAGAGTTGTGATGGAAAGCATGTAATGTGAGTGCCTTCCATGACGACGCTGTAAAAACCTGAGACGGTTCTTTCCGGGAGAATTCCACGCCAAAAATGGAAGTGGAGAGATGTGTCCTGATAGTCAGTGCCGTTGCCAGTGTGTTCGAGTTACTTGTAAAGATGCTTGTTCTACATTGTAAACTTGAAATTGAGAGATTATATTAGCCAGTGTCCACATCCTGTCAGTTTTCTTAATTGTCCAGTTATTTCTATGAATGTATGTTCGCCGCCTTTTAACATGTTAATACTCTCAAACTTTTGATTCTGGAGATGGGAGCTGCGATTTGATTTGGAACATGATCGAAAATCTTATTTTGACCTGGGGTTACATTTGCAGGGAAAAAGTAATTTCTTGGGGGAAGAATATTCCTATTTTGGTCGGCTTGGAAAAGTGAAAACACACTGACATGGGGCCGTCTTGTGCGAGAGGAAAACACAAAGCACATGCTCGCCAAGTTCCGACCCCTCATGGCAACGGCGGCGAAGGCGAGGGCGCCGCCGGTGGTAGCGGCTTCCACATCCGCGGCGGCGGCGGCGGCGGAGCGGGACGAACACGTGCACTACAAGCACACCGACGCGTGCCACCACCTCCGGTGGACAGCCAAGTAACCGCCCCTCCCTTTCACCTCCTTGCTCGCTTCGCTTTCTCATCTAGCGTTTAGGGCTTTGAGCCTGAGCCCTGGAGCTTTATTGGATGCTTGGTTGGGCAGGGAGAGCTACGAGTACATGTACGCGCGGCCATGGAGCAGGGTGGTCGACTTCTATGCCGAGCTCGTGCGCACCGGCGCCGGCGCGGCGGGGCTAGCCAAGCTGTTTGGGAAAGATGAGGTGAGAAAGCACAAACATTTGGCTCCCCTGTGGTATCCAGGTGGCGATTTTTTTTCCCGATTCGCTTGGTTGCAAGAGGAAGAATGTTGATTTCTTCCGACTTTTATTTATGTTGTGACGAATTGTAGTATTGCCCAATATATATATCTTCCTTTTTAGGCAAACTGAGGATTGAATCAGGACAGAAAATTATTGGACAATTAAATTTGAATACATGGTCTGCTACAGTGCTACTCCAGTTGTGCCTAGACTGGAATAGCTAAAAAGGTCTCCAGGATCAATTGGGATTATCGATGTATATGCTAGATTTTTTTTTAAAATAATAAAAATGTTAAGAGTAGGGCAACAATTTTGATTTCGAGAAAAGAGTAACATTTGCATCGATACATGGCCTGCTACTCCAGTTGCTCATATATTTTGATTTTGAGAAACTCATTTAGATTTACTTCCACAGAAAGATTACAGCCTTGATACTACTGGAGAGAATTACCTAGCACCATCAGAAAAACAAACGGCAACAATTTCCTCCAAAGATCGTGGAGGAAGGTGGGAAAGAGTAACATTTAAAATTGTTCTTTCATACCACGGGGGGTCGTTCGATGGCTGGCAAAAGCAGCCTGGCCTCAATACTGTTCAGGGGTAATTTTGTTCAACCTATCACTCTTCACTTCATTCACATGCATAGAATATATTCACTGGTAATTTTTTTCACTTTTTATTGATTGCAGGTTAGTGGAGAAACATCTTGGACAATTTGTTGATGAGCGAAAAGCCAAACAGCTTGAAGCAAGATCTTTGCCAATTGAAGGCGGTGCCATTGTTGCTGGGCGCACTGACAAAGGGGTGACTGCTCTTCAGCAAGTTTGCTCATTTTGTTAGTTAACCTGAGAATAAACATACTATTGCTTTCATTGTTTTTTCCTAATTTAGTGACACTTTTAAGTTTATTAAACAGCATATCAACATCGCTTGACTGACATTTCTTTATTTGCCCCTTCTGAATTCTGATGACTGACATCTTATATTTACTGTATGCTGCTATAGATACATGGAGAAAGGATGTGAAATCTGAAGATATAAAAGATGCTATAAAGGAGGCTGCTCCAGATAAACTTAAACCTTTGCATGTGTCAGAGGTACCGTTTCATCCTTTTGCCAAAAATGCTGCTAATGATGTCTGCATTCCATATTGAAGTGTCGTTTAATCATACGGCAGTTTATTCTTGTCGGTGGAAGTTCTGAGGTTTCCAGGGCCTCAACAATAAATGACGTTATGCTGAGTATTAACTGATGGTACAATTTGCAGGTTGCACGTGAGTTTCATCCTAATTTTGCAGCCAAATGGAGGAGATACATGTACATTTTTCCTCTTGATGAGGATGCTAAATCGATCATTGGGGAAGGACACTCTGAAGTGTTAAAGAATTCTGAGCACATCATAAAACCTCAGAGCTTTGATGTGGCAAAGGTTGACGAAATTCTTAGAAAACTTGCTGGAAAGACATTATCCTACAAGATGTTTGCACGTGACACGCAAGCTTCACGCAGTGTGTAAGTTTCATCCAACCATAAGTTCATAAGATGTAGTGCATTTATAAGTACAAAAAATGGTTTCTGGCAGGTTAATCTCTAGTACCTGGATCTTTCTTAATGCATATCTTGGAGTTTTATTACCTGATCCTGACATAGATATTCGTCAGAGCTGTCTGGAAATTCTCAACCAAAGTTCATCACCAATTTGTCATCTGAAAAGAGCAATACACTCCTTTTATATGTAATCCATGTCATTATGTTGGCACTTGTATGAAAGCTTGATAAACTCATCACTTCTATCAATATTCCTATTGTTTTTTCAGTGGCCCACCTACAGAATGTTTCATGTTCCATTCTCGAGCTGCAGCGGCCAAACTATATTGCGCTAATGAGGTGAGAGCAGCATAGATTATTTTGTCTCTAGTTGTTGAATAGATTGCAGCTATCAACTGAAGAATTATGTAGCTTTTTAGTTTTGTGAGTTACTCAGCACATGTGTGGCAGGACAGTGCGTTTCCGTGTAGTACTGCTGTGACACGTATATTTTTGCTGACCCCAGAACAAACTGAGTATCTGAACTAAACCTGGACTGTTATTTACAACTGTTGAATATACTTTTTCCTCGAACTAATTGTTGAATACTTTTGATCTAATATTCTTCCATATCATCTACATTTTTGTATTCTTCTTTCAACTGAAACGGCAATGTTTGGTTTTTGTTCCTCCTATAGGATTACAAAGAAGGCTTGAGTGTCATGTGCGTTGAGCTAGTTGCAAACAGGTTTCTACGCAAGGTAAAACAACAAGCTGTGATGCTTACACTCAGTCATTCATATGACTGCTGATTCTCACTATATCTCAATGTACAGATGGTTAGGGTTCTTGTTGCTACTGCCATACGAGAGGCTGCTGCTGGTGCCGGAGAGGATGCTCTGTTGAATCTGATGGAAGCCACTGACAGGCGTGCCACAGCTCCTCCGGCACCACCGGAGGGCCTCTGCCTCGTCGATGTTGGTTACAAAGATTTCAGTAAACAGAGGTGCTTCATAGTTGATTAAAAGAAGTCATATCTTTTTGTTGGAGAAAAACACAAGATGCACGATTGAACAATTGACGTCAGGCTGTGGAGCGGCTCGTTTAGCTTCATTGGTCATTTTCATTTGCGTACAGGCTTCAGCCCGGGCTTACACTAGTTCTGGGTCCGCCGATTCATCGCAGCGTCATTTTAAAGTCTTCTCCTTTATTTGTCTGCCATGATCTCCACCTAGATGATAATAATGGTGTATTTGGTTCTGTTTGGTACAGCGGTGGGGAGAGCGTCTCTCAAATAAGCTGCACTAATATAGGAAAAACGCTTCTTTGAGAAGCGGGTTTAGTCTAGCTTCTGCATTTTTAGTATAAATAGAATCAGTGAGGAGAAGCTAAAAAAACATCCCCAAGTACCCAATACAATTCAAAAATATAAAGCCTGGCCAATTCCAACAGCGTCTCCTTCCCTAACGTGCCACCACCACGTCCTTGTAGCCGGGGAAGATAAGGCTCCTTAAGCCATAACCCTAGCAAACAAAGTTGGACACATGACGGAACAATTGCAATGTGAAAAAAAAAACATGCGATTGAAGCTCACTTCAAGCGTACAAATACATACGAGTTCCTTTGTCTTAGTAATACATATATGATACGATAATAGATCCGAATTTGATACGACAATAGATCTGAGTTTCATGAAGCTATAGAATTGATGACCTTTGGAGCATGCATTTAAGAATAAAATAGTGAAACGCTACTACATCGAACAATGAGCAACCTCTTCTTGCGCTTAACCAAGCCTAGTAAAAGAATGGCTCCCTTCAGCTACATCGACAAACTACTACCTGTCTTTGAACCCATGTTGGTACCGATGTTAGTGACGTCCTTATTGCACCATTTGATCATGCGCCCTAGTACATGGGACCATACTGCGCACCGACGCTATTGCCTCCACCTCGAACCATACCTTGTCAAATGTCTAAACTATAGTTAGCATGACCATCTTTAGAGGTAGATCCAACATGGTGCTGGGGGCTCCCCCCCCTCCCCCCCCACACACCACCACCACCACACACCCACCCACCATGGAGAAGAGAGAGGAGGAGGAAGGAGCTTAGACTTCATCCAACATGGCATGCCGTGCGCAGGAGTCAAACTTCTTATAGGATCTGATCCCGCCATTGGAGACGACTTAGAGCATCTCCAATAATTCCAAAAAGAACTCCCAGTAATCTTGGTTTGGAGTATTTCCAAAAACTATCTAGAGCAAAACATAACCCCCTCCACCAACAGTTCCCAAAAATCATTTTCCAAAGTTTTGAAGTTGCATACATTTTGCGAAATGTTAGAGACACGTGAGATCAATTTGGATGCGAAAACGGCGGATTGAGCGCGTGTAGACTTTCTCTGTATCTGCCTATAGGTCATCAAAATATTGGGCATGCAATTTGAGAATCGTTGGACGTCAGTTTTTTCTTTCCACACTCAAAGTTCGAGTTGAGAAAAAAAAATATTGTTGGAGATGCTCTATGCCTCCCAAGCTATGAATCCCCGCAACCATCTTCTTCCCGTTCACCAACCTAGACGTAGCCATCGTTGCTACCTCATTCAACCATATTTGAGGCAAATTTGCATATAACACCGCTTTCACCCCCTTGCTCGAATTTGCCATTAGAAAAACATGAATTACAAATTTTCCACTGAAATCTATCCACTACCTCTATCCCTTCCTTTTACTAATTTACCTTGTCATCGTTATCGTTGGTCGTTCACAGACTTTCCGAATCCAATAGACATGCGGTACATGACCTGCTTATTTCGATCCACAAGACCGCGTCACTCTCGTAGTCGCAAGCTCAAACCCTAACCATCTACTTGCGGTAAGTGCTTTGGCAGGTCGCTAGAGGTTATTCATGGTTCACTGTAGCAGCCACGTGCTTCTGGTCATGGCACACCCCGATTCAGGTTATTCATGGCACGCATGCTCTACACGAGACACGACACACGGTGCATGTCACTAGCATTGGTAGTGTCTTGCTCGCATGTCGCTGCAAAGAGGTCTGTGTGTAGACCCCAAAAAAAGGTTTTTCTCAATGTATGCACAACACATGATCTATGTGATCGATGAGAATTAAGACACTGTCCATCCACGGCATTTATATTGCTTGGAGTCTCGTATAACCGAACGTGTTCTATTATAACTAACGAAACAAACTTTGATCAAACCAACCAGTGTCATCGATCTCCCAATGCTAATATTGTAAGTTTAATCGACGAAATCAAAATCACAACTTCCAGAAACTGAAAACATCAGCAAAAAACAAGAGAAGAGCACATGATAGATTCAGATGTGACAGAGAAGATCGAGGTAGAGTTACTTAATTAATCCTTGATTAAACCTTGGACACTAAGAAACAACTTAATGAGCGTGCGTCTTCTCGAGCATGCCTGAACAAACTAAGGGATCCACTAAGCTCCAAGCAAGTTTATCCATGGTGCCGTGGCCAGGCCCGCCGGCGGCCTCTAACTACTCGAAAGCCCATGAGTACTCCTTGCGGATCTCCTCGTCCTCCTCGGGCGAGAAGTCGTTCTTGATCCCGAACGTCTGCCTGATCTGGTCCGGCATCTTGCCCTTGATCATGTCGGCGACCTTCTGGCAGGTGAGGTCCAGCAACCCCTTGACCTCGAGGTAGTTGGAGGCCAGCAGGAGGTTGTACAGCGTGTCCTTGTCGACGTCCACGAACGCCTTGTCGAAGCTCGCCAGATCGTCGTCGTCGTCCTTGCCCGCCGAGGCGCTCGCGGTGGCGGCGGGGCCGGCAGCAGCAGGCTCGGGGCTCGCGGCGGCGGCGGCGTGCCTGTTGCAGTACTCGAGCACCTTGGCGAGGGTCTTGGCGTCGACGTTGGGGAGCGGGACGCCGCCGTCGGCGCAGCCGTCCTCGATCATGTGGCGGATGGTCTGCGACATGTTGGCCGCCGCCTCCGTCACCTCGAAGCGCTCGTCGTCGCAGCTGATGAGCGTGAACATCGTCGGGGAAGCCATCGATTCGGTCGCGTGGTTGTCGCCGGCGGGACGCTAGCTAGCTTTGCGATCGAAGCGCTTTCTCCTCGGATCGATTCGAAGGATCAATTAGCAATTGGAATTGGGAAATTGTGTGGCCATGGATTGGATTGATTTATAGGTTGAGAGGGACGGCAGATCTTTGTGATCATCGTCATCGAGTCGGAGTGTAATTAACGAGTAAGAAACGGTTCCGCTTACCCGCGCGGCTGCCGCGGCAGGCGGCACGTCGCGCGCAAGGCACGACGCGTCGACGCCTCTCTACGTATCCGAATGCGAACAGAGATCGGAGACGAACTCGGGCGCTCTCGGCGTGGAGCTCGTCGGACCCAGACACCCAGTAGCCCCCTTCTCCGAGGACGACGCGCGCGGTTCCATGAGGCAGCTCCTGGTGGGTGGTGGTGGCGGAGGAGTTGCACGCCGCCGGAACGGTCCACGGCGACATAAACCCCGATAACATCCTCGTCGGGCCCGACGGCGGCGGCGCGGTCAAGATTCATCATTCGTGGCGTCGGGTGCGCGACGCCGTCGAGGCCCGTCGGGAAGATGCACCCGGTGGAGAAACCCGTGGGCGAGGCGTGGTACCGCTCGCCGGAGCAGCTGATCGGCGGCGCCCGGCCGGTGCCACGGGACGGAGGTGGACGTCTGGGCGCTGGGGTGCGTGCGTGATGGCCGAGCTCCTGTTCGCGGCCAGGGCTGAGCCGGCGAAAATCGAGACCCTGTAACAAACTGTCTACCTTAAAAAAAATAGAACTTTAAATAATATATATGATATATATCATAATAAGATATACTTTCATAATCTTTAATTGAAGCATTCTTTTAGTATTCCTTGAAATGAAATCTTCAATGATATGCTCATAATCAATCTTATCCAGTAATCCACTTTCAAGTGCTATTGTAGCCAAATCATTAAGGGTGCGTTTGGTTCGAGGGACGAAGTGGGACGGGACGGGACGATCCCACTTCGTCCCGTGTTTGGTTTGGAGACAGGTGGGATGGGGACATCCCTATGAGGGAATATACCCTCCAGATGCGGGATGCCCCCATCCCACCAAAACGAGCGGACGGGGGCATCCCACTTCACCCCCGTCACGTGCCGTTTGCGCGGGCGAGCTCCGGGCGGGCGCGGCCGGCGCGGGCGAGCACGGCCGGCGCGGGCGGGAGCTCCGCCGCGGCCGGCGCGGGCGAGCACGGCCGGCGCGGGCGGGAGCTCCGCCGCGGGCGAGCACGGCCGGCCCCTGAGATTCGGCGGTTAGTATGACAGGTGGGCCCCACGAACGGTGTTAACAGAAGGAGAAAACGGTGCTCGTCCCGTCTTTTGCAATCTCTCCAACCAAACAAAAAATTAGGACGTACCCATCCCATTCAACCAAACATGAAATGGGATCATCCCATCCCGAAAAACTGGGACGGGACCGTCGCGTTCTACATTGTCTCCCAACCAAACGCACCCTAAGTCTTTGTTGTGTTATTGTCGAACGCAAATATGACTTCAATAGTTTCAATTTTGAAAAGCTTCGCTCTGCTGATGCAACGGTCACAGGAATGGTCAATAGAATTCTATATGCAATACTTGCATTGGGAAAACAGTCACGCCGCTTTAGGAACTTTAGAATTTCAACAGGACCCATATTTTCTTTAGGAATGAAATCTTGAAGAAACTTTAACTCCACACACAAATCATTGGCATCAACATCAGAATTTCCATCTTTTGTAAGGACAGCCCCAAGATTATCACAAGAAGATTTCAAACTCGTGTCATCCAATGACTGTAATGTTTCACAGGTAAATAGGAAACCAAAATTTTGTTGGTAACTCTGGTACTGTTCAAATCTTGTTGTAAATGAGGAAATTGCTTGATCAATAACAGGTAAAAAATAGCTTATTCTAAATAGCTCCTCGGCAGACTGTGTAGCAGCATTTGTGTCATCTAGGTTCTCATCAAAATGTTTCTTTCTTTTAATTTCTCTTCTTTTACGAAACGTTGTACCAATTGTCGGGCATACTCCCTAGGTCCACGAGTAGGCCTTGGACGGCCCACCAAGGGACGTACTCGGACAAGATCAGAACAAGGATGGGCGTATCCTTCTCGGATTAGTCTTGTATGTTTATGGAAAACTACTCGGGCTAATACTGAGTAGAACTCTGTAATAGTACCCGACTAGGACTCAGACTTGTAACCCTGCCCTCTCGTGTATATAAGGCCGGGCAGGGACCCCCCTCAAGACATCTCTCTCAAGATCAAAGCAAACATCAATACAAACCAACACACATGACGTAGGGTATTACGCGATCTAGCGGCCCGAACCTGTCTAAATCGTGTTCCTTGCGTCACCATTGATTCCTTGATTCTCGACGACCCTTACCGCATAAAAGACCACCTAGGGTACCCCCTAGGCGGGTTGCCGGTCTAAAACACCGACAGCTGGCGCGCCAGGTAGGGGCGCTCGTCGAGTTTCTCAGCGCAAACTCAATGGCAAAGATCATCATCAGGCCTGTCTTCTTCATCGAAGTCGGCGCCACCTTCGTTTTTGGATCTTGGCTTTGCGTCGCTGAAAGCTCGGGATCGTTTTGACGCCAGATCATTGACGTTCAGGAGAAGAAACCAGAAGATTTGACCAGAAAAAATCAAGATTTCAAAGTCAACGAGTTCGAGCTCGACTACGCGTCGGATTCGACTTCGCCTCGGACCACTCCAACCTTCCGCTCAGGGGTCGAGCACTCCCGACCCCAGGACTCAGGGTCGAGCGAGGCGGAGCTTCACTCGGGGTCGGGCGAGGCGGAACTACTCCTCCAAAGGGTCGGGCTCAGCCGACCCCAGGACTCAAGGTCGGACTCGCTTCAGATTCGATGGCCCCAGTTAGCATCCAAATCGGTTTCGACTTCAACGCGGTTCCCGTACAGACTCCGCAACGCAACGAAACTCCACCAAGGTTTTCTTGCTCAAACCCGAGTCGAACTCGGGCATGACAAAGATGTTGACTCTGACTCATCCTACTCACCAGAGATACCGTTATCTGGTCCTGCCCAAGGGTTGGTAATAACTTCAACATCTTAAGGCAGATTCATCCACTAGCTGGGATTGCGACCCTCTCTTCTCGACCGTGACCATGACTCACGCCTTGTCGCCCATATAGACAACCTACTATATCAAGAAGGCGTTCCACTCACTTCCAACCACGAAGAAAGTTACACAGAGATTGCAACATCAAGCTCCGGAAGCTACTACCCGGATAGAGAGATACTTGTTATTACTCAGAATAACAACCCGGGTACTAGCCAGAACAGAACCCCCAGGCGATTAGCGCAAATCGACAACATCTCTGAAGATGAGTCTACAGCTGACGCCCCTCACGGTGAAACTCCCAAGCAGCGCAACCAACGAAGGGCGCGCAATGCCACTCGAGCTGAGCGACGACAGTCGATGGCTACAAATATTCCTATTACAAATATTGAAAGGGCTTTCAACGCAGTTCAGGCTCAGGAGCATAATACTCCACTCGCGGCTATCGCTTCAATCAACCTTTTGACGACATTGATGCCTCATGATAAGGATAACGCAGCCACAGCTCAACTCGTGCAGCGCAACAACGGACTAATCGCACAACTCGCGGAGCAAGCTTACAAGCTACTCGACAAAGAATCACCAATTCCGTCCGTTCCTCGTATCACTTCTCATCAAGAAGGTAGTAGGGGAGCTGCAGATAAAAACGCCACCCCACGAAACGACGATGCAATCAATCAACCCCGGCAACACAGCCAAGGTCCAAGCAAGCACAAAGCTCCTACTCGACAGAAAGATGTTGGTGAGGTCAGCTGCACCAACTCGGTTAAAAGTATCCGCCCCACTCGGAAGATCCGCGAGATGTCCAACTTCAGCGATCTTCGAGAAATTCTCAACAGTCGACGCGAACGAGAAGTCGATAGTTACAACCATTTTCCTGCTTTCACAAACCGGGTAATGAAAACAAAATTACCCGAAAAGTTCAAGCCAACTGGAATTACCAAATACGACGGCAAGCAAGACCCAGTTCAATGGCTACGCTGTTACTCGCTAGCCGTCCAAGCAGCTGGGGGCAATAACGACACCAAAGTCATTCATTTCCCTATATGCATGGAGCCCGCGCCACTGACCTGGCTCGAGTCACTCAAACCCAAGTCCATTGATTCTTGGGCAGACTTGACAAAGGCTTTCACCAACAACTTCGCAGGCTCCATGGCTAGACCAGGCAACAAAATCGACTTAAGACAAATTAAGCAGAAAGAGGGCGAGACCTTACGCGATTATCTGCGACGGTTCTTCGAAAAGAAGGCTACCATAGTGGATATCTCCGAAGCAGACGTCATTGAGTGCTTCCAAAATGGACTCTATGATCGACGAACATACCAAGACTTCGGTCGCCGACGACCAACCGATGTCAAAGAGCTCAAAGTCATGATGCAACAATGGGCCGATGAAGAAGACAGAGCGAGAACGGTTTGGTTCCCACCATAACCGTGGACGCGACAACAACCACAACAATGAAACAGATAGAACTCGGCATAACGATGCTCGGAACTCCTATCCGGGTAACCACAATCGCAAAAGGAAGCCCGACAACACCGTTGCTGCCATGACCAGCTCCAGAAAAAAGGGACACCGCAGAAACGATGATAGGCCAACCTTCACAGAGCTACTCAAAAAGCAGTGCCCATGGCATCCGACTAGCAAGCACTCCGCAATAGACTGTTACAGCATGCGCCGAGTCATGCAAGACTTACCCGCACCACCAACTCCTGAAGAGTACACCAAAAGCAGAGAGAAGGGTAAAAATAAAGCCCGCAATGACGAAAATGAGGACGGCGATTTCCAAACGGTTTCAAAAACCGTCAACGTCATTTTTGGCGGCATTCCAGGCTCTGCATCCAAGCGAGCTAACAAACTCGTACTCAGGGAGATCATGGCCATCGAGCCAACGGACCCCACACCATTAAAATGGTCGGAAGTTCCAATTTCTTTCAGCAGAAAAGATCAATGGACAAAATTTTCAGAACCACGCCGTTTCCCACTAGTCCTGGATCCAATTGTGGCAGGTTCAAAGTTAACCAAAGTACTCATCGACGGCGGAAGCGGCCTCAACGTTATCTTCGCCAAGACATTAAGGAAAATGTGCCTCGACGTCACTGAAATGCTTACCCCAACGGATTCACCTTTCTACAGCATTGTGCCCGGAAACGCGGCTATACCACTGGGACAAGTTGTCCTTCCGGTCACCTTCGGAACTAAGGAACATTACCGTACCGAGTACATCAGGTTCGAGGTCGCCGACTTTGAAACATCTTATCATGCCATACTTGGACGGCCAGCACTCGCCAAGTTTATGGCCATACCACATTATGTCTACCTGGTACTCAAAATGCCAGGCCCCAAAGGGGAACTCACGCTACTAGGAGATCTCCGGAGATCCTACGAATGCGACACCGAAGCCGTGGAAATTGCTGTGACTACTCAATCTCCTAGTCCCATGAAGTAAGTCTTCACAGCTTCAAAGAAATTCCATCCCACCGAACTAGAGATCCAGGAAAACAAGTCAGGCTCCACAAAAGTGAAACCCGCCAGTGAGCAAGACTTCAAATCGGTTGTGGCGGAACCGCCCGACTTAAGCTGGTTTAAGTGAGCCTAATCGCTGTCGGAACATCAATTATCCGAAACGCACCTAAAACAGCATAAGTCCGGTAGTCCGTCGAGTGTCCCTAGGACTCCTCGAAGGATCCACGACATGTCTCATAGCCATACATCAGGATAATATCCGCGATGGGATAATATCAACAAACATTACATTTTTACATACATATGTAAAAGGTACGAGTTATTACAGAACATAGGTTGAAACAAACTTAGTGATGCAGTGTTAGACAGAGTTCTAAGATTTAAACATAAATAGTTCAGGAGAAGATGCGCAGGTAAAACTTTTTCTCTAGGGTATTGTGAGACTCAGGTCAATACCCTAGGGCTTCGGGGTCTCCTCCTCTGTAGACTCCTGTGGAGCTTCTGAAAGATAGCCACAAGGGGAAAACCCTGAGTACGGGGTACTCAGCAAGTCTTACCCGACTAACCAATATAATAGTTTTCTTTGGAATGCATGCTAGCTTTTGGGGGTGTTTGGTTAACATAGCTTTTGCCGAAAAGCTTACTATGAGTAATGCCTTAGTTTTATCTTTTATTTGGGTTAAGTTATTACCTAACCATTCTAAATGATAACAGAAGTAAAAACAACCATAGTTGTTAAATCATACATTAATTGATAACAGAAGGATACATATTGCATGAATTGATACTACGATGCTCAACAGTGATCAAGTGCATTCATAACCGAGAATTGCGGTGATCCGGATCTAATTACATCCTGCAGGAGAGTACCCTGATCACCAGCGTTATACGACTGTCCAGGTCGTATCTAGCAACCTCTCGATTAGCAAACTCAATGATTAGGAATACGACTACCCGGACCCAGGGGTGCACCCCCACATGGGACCCCACGTCTAGCCCGATCACCATGTGAGTTTCAGGCTACACCCCTGCCAATCTCCAGCACGTCAAGCGCGGGTACGAAGTATTCCTGATCACAGAGTTTACTAACCTACTGGGCTTTACTGGTCCCATACCCAGTAAGTGATCAGATGCTTATCACTTGATCAAAGGTTAAGACAACGAATCGGGCCTTAACCAAATTAATCTAGCAGACAGAACCACACCTCTAGTTTCTGTCCGCTTTCAACTTTCCAAGTTATCTTCCATAAGCAACATGTATGACTTAAAAGTTTTCCTTAAGGTTGGTAAACCGAGCATGTAAGCAAATAAGCAATTCTAGACTTGGGTATCTCCTAAGGTTTGAACAAGTGGCAAAGATGTCCTTAAAACAAGGCATGATCATACACAAGAATAGGTTTCAAGCAACTCCTAGACTTAGTGCATACATATAGCAATTAACCGATAATTAAGCACATGAAATAATGACTCCAAAATAGATAGGTATAAATGCACCGGGGCTTGCCTTGTTCGTTAAAAAAGTTAGTATTCTCTGACGGGTTGGCTTCACAAGGGACTAACTCAAAAACTTCTTCGGACTCCGAGGGTCCTTCTGAAAATTCCCAATATTCTCCTTCTGGTGCTTCGGGATCTATAGCATAACACATGCAGGAGTTAGAAATGCAAAATTTTGAATAAAAGACTATACAACTTTCCTTCATGATAAAGTTGCAAGCCAACAAGGACTATACAACCTATCACGATAAAGTTGTAAGCCAACACACAAAACCCAAAAAAAGATTAACCCACAATTTTATTTTTCTTGTTTAACCCTCCTTATAGCCTTTTCTTTTATCTTTAGAAAAAGTTATAATTATTTTCTAACTTGAAAATCTAATTTCTTATGAGTTAAGGATAATTTGTGATTAATAAAATATTATTCATATTTTATACATTTTATAAATATTAAGTATCTATTTAATTACCTTAAAAGGAAGGCATTAAATAAATACCCGAATTTTTATTATTTTTCTAGGGTGTAAAAATTTTAATGCATAAAGGAAAATAAAACAAGCCTAACAAAATTGGTTTCACTAATTTTGGACACTTCTAGAAATTTCTGTGATTTAAATGGTGTAAAACGGATTTAAACTAATTACTTTCCTAAAGGAAATCTAATTTTCCCGAAAATCACCCGGAAAAACTTTTCTTACCCAGCCCCACTCTACCCTCTCTCACGCGCACTGGGCCCCACGGCGCGGACCCACCTATCCCTATTCCTTTCTACCCGCCGGCCCCCTTCTCCCTCTGACGGGCCCCGTGGGCTGTTTTTCTTTTTCCTTCTTCTTTTTCGGCCCGACACCGGCCTAACGGCCCACTTCCCTTTTTCTCTTTTCCTTCGCGAGGCCGGCCTGCTAGCTGCGCTGGGCCTCCGGCCTTTTTCTTCCAGTCACCCCCGCGCGCGCCACTGGGCCTTCCAAGCCGCGGCCCAGCAAACGGCCGCGCCTTCCCGGCCTCCTTCTCCCCCTTTCCCTTCTCACTGCCGCGCGGGCCCAAGCGCCCAGACGCTTCTTCCTCCCGCCAAAACGCGTCCGCGACAGGGGGCGGCGCGAGTCGCCGGCCGGCGCCCCACCGGCGGCGAAACTAAACAAGGACGACACTCCTACACTTTCACGCACCCGTGCGCGGCAACAGCTCCCCGGAAGATGGCCGGAGCCATTCCCTCCACAGCGGCGGGCGGCGACTCCTTCGGCCGGTCGTGACCACTCACGACAATGGCACAACCTACTCAAACAACTACCCCTACACCATCCTAGGACCCTAAGGACTTGCCTACGACTACTCAAGAAGGAAGAGAAGCAGCGCGAGGTGGTGCTCACCGTGAGCGGGCGGCGCGACGACGGCGGACAGAAGCGGCGACGGTTCAAGGTGTGACGGCGAAGAAGCTGGGCGACAAGTTGCTAAGGTTGCTGGTGGGGTGTAGGCGGAGGTGTGGACGGAAGGAATCGACGGGAGCTACGGTGTGGCGGCGGAATTTTGCTCGGCGGCGGTGCTTGACAGAGGAGACGCTGGCGGCGGTAAAAAGAACGGCGGTGAAAACGGCGGCGCGGGAGCGGTAGATATTCAAGCATTCACCATGCGCATGGGCAACACCGTGGCCTACCCGTAGGCTTATGTGGTGAGAAGGTGGCCTAGCTAGACGCGCTGGCGAGTGACCGACGACGGCGGCGGCGACACGTCCCGCTGCTCTGGCACCGCTCCTCTTTTCTTCCTCTAACGCCCGTGATCTTCAGAGCTTCACCGCGGCCGATTCCCAATCCGACGGTGCACATGTGTCTTAACCAAAGTTGCAGATAAACTCGAACTCTCCAACTTTTATTTTGGCTCTACCCCGAGATAAACATCAAACCGGACGAATTTTGGAAGTGTTGCTCGGGTTTGTCTGAATATTGACTGAATCCAAAATTCAGTTCGTCAGTTACTGACAGTGGTGTCGATCTCACTTGGTGAACCAATTCAATGACCCAATTCTTGTTCTTTCAGTCCAACTTCTTCCTAAAGGTGTTCTACAACATCCCAAGGTTCCATTTTGCTCATGAACAAGTACCCCTTTTGATCTACATTGCTCTGAATTCAAGTCCAAAGTTGATACTATGCTGCTGTTTTCAGACTTAACCAATTTCAGTGATGTCCTTTGTAGTGGCAACATGCCGACTTTGAGCTTGAATTTGAATTCCTTCCCTTCACTGTTCCTGGCCAACAACACCCGAATATTGTAGCCTAAAGTTCATACTTCAATATGGTGTAGTTGTCCTGATGCACTTATTTGCAAATTTCTTCAGAATTCAATTTCCAAAATGGACTCTGAGGCTGTTTTTCTGGAATTCTATTTTCAGACGAGGAACAGTAACTACAGTTTTTCTTTTTCTTTCTTTGATTTCTCTGAGCTATTTAGCACAAATTTTGTCCCAAATTCTTGATTCCTAAGTTCTAATCACTCTCACACTTGCATTCCACATTCTTGCCGAATTTTTCTGAATTTCAAATTCAAAATTCAAATTTTAGTCAAATTTGACCCGAATTTGATTTTTGGCCAATTTCTTTTCCTTTTCTTCTCAATTTTGCTTTTAATTCTTCAAAGTCACTTAGATGACTAAATTGGCAGCTGTTACAGCCTCTCCCCCTTAACAGAATCTCGTCCCGAGATTCCCGGGGTTAAATCCTCGGTTTTGAGAATGGAAAGGAAACTGCGTCAGGTCAACTATTCTTTCTTTTTCTGTACAAGGAGAGTGGGGTGGTGGATTTCGTTCCTCAGTTCCTGACAGTTTCAAATAATTCCGGATATTTAGACTCTAGGTCTTCAGCTTGTTCCCAAGTAGCTTCATCCGGAGTATGATTTTTCTATTGCACCTTATAAAACGTGATACTCCGAGTTCGGGTATCTCGTGTCTTTTGATCCAGAATTTTAATGGGTCTTTCTTCATAGGTTAGATCGGGCTCGAGCTCAATTTCTGGATCTTCTAAAATTTCTTCTAGAATTCTTAAGCACTTCTTAAGCTGGGATACATGAAATACGTCATGTATAGAAGCAAGTTGGTCCAGCAATGACAGCTTATATGCCACTGGACCTTTTCATTCTAGAATTTCATAGGGGCCAATATATCTTGGGGCTAACTTACCCTTGACTCCAAAGCGTTGTACGCCTTTCATTGGAGATACTTTCAAGTATACAAAATCTCCGGTATGAAATTCCAAGGACCGTCTCCTTTTGTCCGAATAACTCTTTTGTCGGGACTGGGCAACTTCTAAATGCTTGCGAATCTTCTGGATCTTTTCCTCGGTTTCCATAACCAAGTCTAATCCCAAATGTGTCCTTTCTCCTACTCCTGACCAATTTAAAGGAGTTCGGCATTTTCATCCATACAAGGCTTCGAAAGGTGCCATCTTAATGCTAGCTTGATAGCTATTATTATAGGAGAACTCTGCTAGGGGCAAACATTCATCCCATAGCTTAGAGAAGGTAAGGACACATGCTCTCAACATGTCTTCCAAAATTTGATTGACCCTTTCTGTCTGTCCTCCAGTTTGAGGATGATAGGCAGAACTTCTAATTAGAGTAGTACCCATGTCCTTTTGCAATCGTTCCCAGAATCTGGAAACAAACTGGGAACCTCGATCGGAGATAATGGTCTTTGGTACTTCGTGCAAGGATACGATCCGGGCTATATAGAGCTTGGCATATGTCGACACCGGATAAGTAGTCTTGACTGGAATAAAGTGAGCTGACTTAGTAAGGCGGTCGACAATAACCCAGATGGAATCATACCCCTTTGAAGTGGTAGGCAATCCAACTATGAAATCCATAGAAATATCTTCCCATTTCCAGACAGGGATTTCTGAAGTTTGTAATAAACCTGCCGACTTTTGTAGTATGGGCTTAACTCTTCGGCAAGTATCACATTCAACTACATATCTTGCAATTTCAGGTTTCATCTTGGCCCACCAAAATCTTTGCTTTAAATCTTGGTACATTTTATTGTTTCCGGGATGAATGGAGAACTTGGACAGATGTGCTTCTTCTAAGATTAATCTTTTTAGGTCCTCATCTTTAGGAACTACTATCCTGTCCTTGAAGTACAGTCCTCCATCCTCTTCTTGACTAAATTCGGGGATCTTCCCTTCGGCTTTTTGCTGATAAAGTATCTTAATCCATGGATCTTCTTTTTGGGCTGTTATAATCTTTTCCTTTAGGGTATCTTGGATCATAATATTTTGAAGTGTGCCTTGTTTTACTATTTCCAAACTTAACTCTTCCATTTCTTCACACAAGGTCTTCAGGTTAGACTGGACGGTAGTGCAGTGGCATTGGGCCTTTCTGCTCAAGGTGTCGGCTACCACATTAGCCTTACCAGGATGATAATGGATTTCTAGTTTATAGTCTCTAATCAGTTCCAGCCACCGTCTTTGCCTCATGTTCAAGTCCATTTGAGTAAAGATGTATTTCAAGCTTTTGTGGTCAGTAAAGATACGACATTCACTACCTAAAAGATAGTGTCGCCATATCTTTAATGCATGCACTACGACAGCAAGTTCTAAATCATGGGTAGGGTAATGCTCTTCATGACGCTTCAATTGACGAGAAGCATAAGCAATAACTCTGCCTTCTTGCATCAGAACACACCCTATGCCTGTCCCTGAGGCATCACAATATACATCAAAGGGTTTCTCTATGTCAGGTTGAGCTAGCACTGGGGCTGTAGTCAGCAATTTCTTTAAGACTTGGAATGATTCCTCACACTCAGGCTTCCATTCAAATTTTATTTCCTTCTTTAATAATTCTGTGATTGGTTTAGAAACCTTTGAGAAATTGGGGATGAATCTATGGTAATAGCCGGCCATTCCCAAGAAACTTCTTACTTCATGAACAGAGGTTGGTGATTTTCAATCCAGTATATCCTTGACCTTTCCGGGATCTACTTCGATTCCTTTTTCGGATAGTATATGTCCAAGGAATGGAACTTTCTTTAGCCAAAATTCACACTTACTGAACTTGGCATACAACTGGTGTTCCCGGAGTCTATTTAGAACAATGCGCAAGTGTTGCGCATGTTCCTCCTCATTTTTAGAAAAGACAAGGATATCGTCTATAAAGACGACCACAAATTTATCTAGCTCCGGCATGAATACTGAGTTCATGAGGTACATAAAATGTGCTGGGGCATTTGTCAGTCCGAAAGACATAACCAAATACTCATACAGTCCATATCGGGTTGAAAAGGCCGTTTTTGGTATGTCTTCGGGTTTTATCTTAATCTGGTGGTACCCTGACCGAAGGTCGATTTTTGAAAAGACCTTAGCTCCGGACAACTGGTCGAACAATAAGTCAATCCGTGGCAGCGGATACTTGTTTTTAATGTTGGAGGTATGCCCTAGAGGCAATCATAGAGATGATGATATTCCATTTGTATCCATGATTTGTATATTGTGTTCATTGAATATCCATTAAAGGCTACTTGAATTGATTTGCAATTATGTGAATTGTATGTGAAACTCTTTACTTGTATGGTTATTCTAAAGTTGTCCCTAGTCGGAGTTCATGTGAGGACACACATAAATATTAGACTAGCACATGTATTAGTTGATGACTATGTTTCACAAGTCATGGACATGGAGATGTTGAACTAATAATGTGGACACATGTGGAGACATGTGTTAGGACTGACCCAACACGAGAAGTAGTTCTCTCTTTAAACAACATATACGCTTTGTCCTTAGACCTGAGATTGTCGCATGTATTCTAGATGTGGATCGACCTACTTAGGGGCTATCAAACGCTACACCGTAACAGGGTAGTTATAAAGGTAGCTTTCGGGTTTGTCAAGAAGCATGCTATGAGACATGGTCAATCAAGATGGGATTTGCCCCTCTCTGATTGAGAGTGATATCTCTGGGCCCCTCGAGTGATCGGATCTGAAAATGCATGGCCATGCTACGTACGGTTAAGAGTTAACCTACAAAGGGATTCCGAATCACAGGATCGAGAAAGAGTGGTCAGCTTGAAGCTAGACCAAATATCGTGAGGCAAAGGGAATAGCATGTATATTATGTTGTGATGGTTCGTCTGATATGATCTTCGTATGCGTATAGGAGTTGGCACGTCTTGCTAGAGGCCGCTACCGACTATTGGGCCGAGTAGGAGTACTCGGGCCATGTCTATACGTATCCGAACCCATAGGGTCACACACTTAAGGGGCTGGAAGCCCAATTCGGATCTGATCCGAGTTGGATTAGGTTTAGGAGTGCTAATGGGCCTCGGATCCAGAGGCCCATCAGGAAACTCTATAAATAGAGGGGTGGGGGCGCCCTAGGGTTTACACCTTTTGGCTGAACACACTTGCCGCGCCTCCCACGCCCTCGCCTGTTGCAACTCGCGGATCTAGCAATCCGGCTTGCGACGCTTCCTCCCTGCACGTGTGGATACCTTGGAGGTGTTGCGCCTGCAGCACTTGGACGAGCCATCAACGAGCCGCCGACGAGCCACGACGAGCCGACGACGAGCCGCGGCACCGGAGGCGATCTTGCTGTGCACGTGGACGAGCTGCTGAGGAGCCGCTGGACGTGATCGACTACGTACGACTACGTTGTTCGACTACGTACGACTACGTGATCGTCTTCACTGCACCGACGCATATCTACATCTTCCGCACCAGTAGTGCGTCGAGTGGTAATCCCGTGATCCTGATACGGCAGTTCTTCCTGGTTATACGCGGTAGAAATTTTGATTTGCGCTAGCGTAGCCTACCTCGTATCCCAACAGTGGTATCAAGAGCCTTAGCTGCTTAGTTTTGGATTCGGGATGTGTGCATATGGAGATATGCGAGTTTTCTGTTTGATCTATGTCCTGGTTTCGTACCCTTGCTGCAATGGTAGTGTAACGACATACTCCTACCGGTCGGTTTCCGCCATCGGAGTTAAGTGATACACGTAAATCCAGTTGCAGTGAGGGAAGATCAATATGATTGGTCGAATCGAGATCCAGGGTCATACGCCAGGCGCATTAGATGTGCAATGGTAGATAGGATCTACTGCCGGGGTCGGGATTTTGCCGTATGCGCATGCTTCGGTAAATCAGCCGTAACTTTTCGGTATGATCTCGGATCGGGGCGATTTCTATACGAAAATTGATCTACAGAAAAAGTTACACGTGAATTTCAACCGCTTTGCCATTTTCGGCGAAATTAGATTTGCCAAATTCGGCTTGGAAGATGGAGTTTCGAGCCTCCCAAGTTTGGAACGTTAGGACGCCTAACTCTGTTTTGCAGGATGTATGTTTGTATCTTGTGATCAGTATGGCCCCCTTGTGTATGTGATGCATGTGTGTAACTCATTCGTGACCTGCGTGTCACGCGTACGGCAACACGGCAGGAGCCATATGTGTTGTCACTTTATTGTATTTAATGGTCTGCGTACCAATCTGTGATGATCCAAGCAACTATGTAATCTTCATTACTAGATTCTTTACTAGCTATTAGGTGTAATAGCATGCTCTAGTTCTTGGAGGACTCATCACCAGGAGGATGGCGCACATGGAACATGGAGATGGAGATCACCATGGTGAACAGGTTCTATGGAGATGAAGATCACCATATGAAAACGGGCCATACTGTGTCACAACTGTGTGAATGCTATTCTGTTTATGTTTTACTTTCTGCATGCTGTGATGTTAGAAGTAGAACGATCCCTCACAAAGTTTAAGTTAGTATGCCCTCCCAACTAAAACTTGCACCGTCCCATGTCTTGTACAATTAGTGGTGGGTCTATGAAATTAGGGTGCCACTAGTTTTCCTTGACTAGACGGGTTTGTGTCGGACACTTACACGCATAAGGGTTGGTTTGCTTAACAAGGTTATCTTAACGGTTAAGGACCTTGGGGCATAAAGGTTGGGCGCCGAGACATAGAGATGTCACCCAACAACAGGAGTCATATGTGATATGATTAGCAAAAGTTGCTTACCGATCTACCTCATTTGCTAGCGGTGATGCTAAAGCTCACTAGTAGACTTGTTAGTTGTGGATCCTGAATCACTAAGTTTCAATAGAGGGATATTGATTTTAGTGGGAGTAGATTCTGTTAAAATAGTTTAATGTAATTTGCTCTATCATGGATACGTTTGTCTTAGTGTATTTTGCATTACTTTTGTTGTAGATTAAATGGCACCTAGCAACACCACCGCATCGTTTGCTTTGCGTTCGGTCCTTGAGAAGGACAAGTTGAATGGAACAAACTACTCGGATTGGATCCGTAACCTGAGAATTGTTCTCAGGGCTGAGAAAAAGGAAGATGTTCTAGACACCCCACTACCACCAGTACCTGCTGATGATGCATCTGCTGCCGTGAAGGCTGCTTACAAGAAGGCATTTGATGCTAATCTTGAGGTAAGCTGCCTTATGCTTGCTTGCATGGAACCCGAGCTGCAGATGCAGTTCGAAACAAATCATGAGGCACACGATATGATCGTGGCGCTCAAGGACATGTTCCAGACACAGGCTAGGACCGAAAGGTTCAATGTGTCCAAAGCCTTTCTGGAGTGCAAGTTAGCAGAAGGCGCAGCAGTAGGACCACATGTAATCAAAATGGTTGGTTACACTCAGCGATTGGAGAAGCTGGGCTTCCCAATGGGCAAAGAGTTGGCCACTGACTTCATTCTCTCATCTCTTCCGCCTAGCTATGGGAACTTCATCTCGAACTACCATATGCATGGGACGGAGAAGGGTCTGAATGAGCTGTGTGGTATGCTCAAGACAGCAGAGGTAGACATTAAGAAAAGCGCTAGTACCAGCCATGTGATGGCTGTACAGAACAAGCCTAGCTTCAAGAAGAAGGGCAATTCTTGGAAGAAGAAGGGTAAGGCTGGAGTGTCCAAGCCAAACCCAGCGCCCAAGGCTAAAGCTGGACCTGCTCCAGATAAAGAGTGCTTTTACTGTCATGAACTTGGTCACTGGAAGAGAAACTGCAAGCAGTACCTAGCTTCGTTGAAGAACGGCGGAAGTAAGAGTACTTCTACCTCAGGTACGCTTGTTGTTAATGTTATAGACAACATATTTCTCGCTGATACAGTTATTAATTCTTGGGTATTTGATACCGGATCGGTTGCTCATATTTGCAATTCGATGCAGGGAATGATAAGAAGTAGAAGCGTGGAAAGAGGAGAAGTTGATTTCCGCGTGGGCAATAATGCAAGAGTTGCTGCTTTGACCGTCGGTACGATGCAACTCCACCTCCCGTCAGGATTTATTATGGAGTTGAATAATTGTTATTTTGTTCCTAGTTTAAGTCGAAACATTTTGTCTCCTTCATGTTTGATGAGGGATGGTTATTCATTTGCGAGTGAAAACAATGGTTGTGTGATCTCTAAGAATAATATGTTTATGGCTTTTGCACCCATTGTGAATGGATTATTTGTTTTAAATCTTGATGGTTCACCTGTCTGTAATGTAAGTGCTAAAAGGCCTCGGCCTAATGATTTGAGTCCTACCTACTTGTGGCATTGTCGTTTGGATCATATAAGTGAAAAGCGCATGAAGAAGCTCCATTCTGATGGACTTCTAACTTCGTTTGATTTTGAATCATACGAGACATGTGAGGCTTGCTTGCTAGGCAAGATGACCAAGACGCCTTTCACAGGATTTCCTGAGAGAGCAGTAGACTTGTTGGAACTCGTACATAGTGATGTATGCGGACCAATGAGCACGACGGCTAGAGGAGGATTCCAATACTTCATAACTTTTACTGATGATTTTAGTAGATATGGCTATGTCTACTTAATGAGGCACAAGTCCGAAACCTTTGAAAAGTTCAAGGAATTTCAGAATGAAGTTGAAAATCAGCGTGGCAAGAAAATTAAGGCCTTACGATCTGATCGTGGAGGCGAGTATTTGAGCCACGAGTTTAGCAATCATCTAAAGAGTTGCGGAATTGTTCCACAACTTACGCCGCCTGGAACACCTCAGAGAAACGGTGTGTCCGAGCGACGTAATCGAACTTTGTTAGACATGGTTCGATCAATGATGAGCCAGTCGGACCTACCGTTGTCATTTTGGGGATACGCTCTAGAAACAGCAGCTTTCACACTAAATAGGGTACCATCTAAATCCGTAGTTAAGACACCATATGAGATATGGACTGGAAAGGTTCCTAGTCTGTCTTTTCTAAAGATTTGGGGATGTGAAGTGTTTGTCAAGCGACTTCAGTCGGACAAGATCACACCCAAGTCGGATAAGTGCATTTTCGTGGGATATCCAAAGGAAACTTTGGGATATTATTTCTACAACCGATCAGAAGGCAAAGTGTTTGTCGCTCGGAACGGGGTTTTCCTAGAGAAAGAGTTTCTCAAAGGAGAAAAGAGTGGAAAGACAGTGCATCTTGAAGAAGTTCAAGATGAGCCAATCGGGCAAGAATCAATGAGTGATGCTAACGTAGCAGAACAAGTTGAGATACCCATGGCAAGAGAAGCACCGCCACAACCACGAAGGTCGGCAAGGCTCCGCGAAATGCGAGAAATATTATTGTTGGACAATGATGAGCCTGCGACATATGCAGAAGCAATGATGGACCCAGACTCCGAAAAATGGCAGAGTGCCATGCAATCCGAAATAGAGTCCATGGGAGACAATCAAGTTTGGAACTTGGTTGACCCGCCTGATGGTGTTAAAGCCATAGAGTGCAAGTGGATTTATAAGAAGAAAAAGGACATGGATGGAAATGTTCACATCTATAAAGCACGACTTGTTGCAAAAGGTTTTCGACAAGTTCAAGGAGTTGACTACGACGAGACCTTCTCGCCCGTAGTGATGCTTAAGTCCATTCGGATTATTCTAGCTATAGCTGCATATTTCGATTATGAGATATGGCAGATGGATGTCAAGACAGCTTTCCTGAATGGAAACCTAGCTGAGGACGTGTATATGATACAGCCCGAGGGTTTTGTCGATCCGAAAAATGCTGGAAAGGTATGCAAGCTTCAGAGATCCATTTATGGATTGAAGCAAGCATCTAGGAGTTGGAACATTCGTTTTGATGAAGTGGTCAAAGGGTTTGACTTCACCAAGAACGAAGAAGAGTCTTGTGTTTACAAGAAGGTTAGTGGGAGCTCTGTAGTATTTCTAATCTTATATGTGGATGACATATTACTGATTGGAAATAACATTCCTATGCTTGAGTCCGTAAAGACTTCACTGAAAAATAGTTTTTCGATGAAGGACTTAGGGGAAGCGGCATATATTCTGGGTATTAAGATCTATAGAGATAGATCGAGAAGGCTTATAGGTTTAAGCCAAGATACTTACATTGACAAAGTGTTGAAGCGGTTCAGCATGGAAGAGGCAAAGAAAGGGTTCTTGCCTATGTCACATGGCATACATCTCAGCAAGACTCAGTGTCCTTCGACTGCTGATGAGCGGGATCGCATGAGTAGAGTGCCATATGCCTCGGCTATTGGATCTATCATGTATGCAATGATAAGTACTCGCCCAGATGTTTCATATGCGCTAAGTATGACAAGCAGACACCAATCTGATCCAGGTGAGAGTCACTGGACAGCGGTGAAAAACATTCTTAAGTACTTGAGAAGGACTAAAGATATGTTCCTCGTCTATGGAGGTCAGGAGGAGCTCGTTGTAACAGGTTACACCGATGCTAGTTTCCAAACCGACAGAGATGATTCAAAGTCACAATCAGGATTTGTGTTCACGCTAAATGGTGGTGCTGTTAGTTGGAAGAGTTCCAAGCAGGAGACGGTGGCCGATTCTATGACAGAAGCCGAGTACATCGCGGCTTTGGAAGCCGCGAAGGAAGGTGTTTGGATAAGGAATTTCCTCATTGAGCTTGGTGTGTTCCCGAATGTGTCCAGCCCATTGAATCTCTACTGTGATAACAATGGGGCAATTGCGCAAGCAAAGGAGCCAAGGAACCACCAGAAGAACAAACACGTAATGCGGCGATTTCATCTCATTCGAGACTTCGTTAACCGGGGTGAGATCAAGATATGCAAAATACACACGGATCTGAACATTTCTGATCCGTTGACAAAACCACTCCCGCAAGCTAAGCATGATGCGCATGTAAGAGCTATGGGTATTAGGTACCTTCTAGATTGACTCTAGTGCAAGTGGGAGACTGTTGGAGGTATGCCCTAGAGGCAATCATAGAGATGATGATATTCCATTTGTATCCATGATTTGTATATTGTGTTCATTGAATATCTATTAAAGGCTACTTGAATTGATTTGCAATTATGTGAATTGTATGTGAAACTCTTTACTTGTATGGTTATTCTAAAGTTGTCCCTAGTCGGAGTTCATGTGAGGACACACATAAATATTAGACTAGCACATGTATTAGTTGATGACTATGTTTCACAAGTCATGGACATGGAGATGTTGAACTAATAATGTGGACACATGTGGAGACATGTGTTAGGACTGACCCAACACGAGAAGTAGTTCTCTCTTTAAACAACATATACGCTTTGTCCTTAGACCTGAGATTGTCGCATGTATTCTAGATGTGGATCGACCTACTTAGGGGCTATCAAATGCTACACCGTAACAGGGTAGTTATAAAGGTAGCTTTCGGGTTTGTCAAGAAGCATGCTATGAGACATGGTCAATCAAGATGGGATTTGCCCCTCTCTGATTGAGAGTGATATCTCTGGGCCCCTCGAGTGATCGGATCCGAAAATGCATGGCCATGCTACGTACGGTTAAGAGTTAACCTACAAAGGGATTCCGAATCACAGGATCGAGAAAGAGCGGTCAGCTTGAAGCTAGACCAAATATCGTGAGGCAAAGGGAATAGCATGTATATTATGTTGTGATGGTTCGTCTGATATGATCTTCGTATGCGTATAGGAGTTGGCACGTCTTGCTAGAGGCCGCTACCGACTATTGGGCCGAGTAGGAGTACTCGGGCCATGTCTATACGTATCCGAACCCATAGGGTCACACACTTAAGGGGCTGGAAGCCCAATTCGGATCTGATCCGAGTTGGATTAGGTTTAGGAGTGCTAATGGGCCTCGGATCCAGAGGCCCATCAGGAACCTCTATAAATAGAGGGGTGGGGGCGCCCTAGGGTTTACACCTTTTGGCTGAACACACTTGCCGCGCCTCCCACGCCCTCGCCTGTTGCAACTCGCGGATCTAGCAATCCGGCTTGCGACGCTTCCTCCCTGCACGTGTGGATACCTTGGAGGTGTTGCGCCTGTAGCACTTGGACGAGCCATCGACGAGCCGCCGACGAGCCACGACGAGCCGACGACGAGCCGCGGCACCGGAGGCGATCTTGCTGTGCACGTGGACGAGCTGCTGAGGAGCCGCTGGACGTGATCGACTACGTACGACTACGTTGTTCGACTACGTACGACTACGTGATCGTCTTCACTGCACCGACGCATATCTACATCTTCCGCACCAGTAGTGCGTCGAGTGGTAATCCCGTGATCCTTATACGACAGTTCTTCCTGGTTATACGCGGTAGAAATTTTGATTTGCGCTAGCGTAGCCTACCTCGTATCCCAACATTTAATGGTTACCGCATTCAAAGGGCGGTAATCTACACATAATCTTAATGTGCCATCCTTCTTTTTAACAAATAAAGCAGGGCAGCCCCATGGTGAAGTGCTTGGTCGGACAAAACCTTTATCCAACAATTCTTGGAGTTGTATTTTTAACTCTGCTAGCTCCTTAGGTGGCATTCGATATGGTCTTCTAGAGATAGGAGCGGTGCCTGGCTCTAACTCAATAGTGAATTCTACCTCTCTATCAGGCGGTAGCCCAGGCAGATCTTCTGGAAATACATCTATAAACTCATTAACCACAGGAATAGATTCTAGAGTCACTGCTCTAGTCTTTTTGACCATCTGGTCCAAACAAGGATGAGCGGGTAATTGGAGCTCAAAAGAGTGGCCCTGGTCATCTTTCATGCTAACGACCCGATTAACCATATCAATTTAAACTTTATGTTCCTTCATCCAATTTACTCCCAAAATACGATCTATTCCTTGATCTTCCAGAATTAAAGGATAAGCTCCCACCTTATTTCCTTCTAGGTTTAAAATCACATTGCGAGCTACTTGATTTGTATTCTGTGTGGCCCCAGTAGCTTGAATAGCATACTTGACATTTAATGTATGGACCTCTAGTTGATGTTGTGTAACAAACCTTCTACTTATAAAAGTATGCGATGCGCCTGAATCAAATAAAACCATAGCAGGATAATTGTTAACAAGATACATACCTGCCAGGATAGGCTCTCCTTCTGGAATTTCTTCTACATTCATATAGTGAGCTTGTCCCATCTTGGTGTTGACGAACTTACGATGGACAAACTTTTGTCCAGTGCCCTGGCCCGAGGTTTGAGCCCTTAAGTTTGCGTTTCCCCCAACTTTGGGAAAACGACAGTCCCGGGTGAAGTGTCCTGGCTTCCCACAGTTGAAACAAACCTGTGGAGTTCCTGAAGGAGTAGGGTTATGAAACCCGAGAGGTGGTGCAATTCCAGGACGAGGGGCAGCACTGGGAGCTCTAGCATTCCAAGACTGGAAAGGCCGTTGCTGAAATGAAGGGCGATACATGGGTCGAGGAGGACCTCGATATACCATCTTCATTCTCTGTGGAGCATTCCCAAAGTTCCCAAAAGGAATATTTTTCCTTTTCAATGCTTCTTCTTTCTTCAAGGTTTCATCCAAAATTCTCATCTTTTCTTCCGCGGTAATGGCCGTACTTACCGCAGAGCTATAATCGGCGAAAATGCAGGTGGACAACTTTTTCTGCATTCTTGCATTGAGTCCTCGAAGATAGCAATCTCTCTTTCTGGACTCAGTGTTGACATGCTCTGGTGCATATTGGGCTAGGTGGTCGAACTCACTGGTATATTCCAGAATACTGCGATTTCCTTGTTGCAGCCCTAAGAACTATTCTAGTTTCATTCTCATGATACCTTCCGGCACAAACTGCGTCCGGAAGGCTTCCTTAAAATTCTCCCACGTGACTTCCGTACCCATTGGCTGCCTAGCCAGGAGGCTGGTCCACCAAGTTGCTGCGGGCCCTTGAAGCTGAAGCCCTGCAAATTCGGCCTTTTGAGTGGTAGTACATTGGGGGATTACTCAAAACTTTTGTTCCATGGCTTGAAGCCATTCGTTAGCTTCAAGTGGATGCTCGGCCTTCAAGAATACTAGGGGACGGGTCTCTAGAAATTGGGTGTAGGACACACCCTGTTCCGGATCTCGCCTACGTCCACCATTACCAGTATTCTGTACGATCATCTGGAGTAATCGGGCCTGTTCTGCCCCGGAGTTCATAAGACTGGCTATGGCGTCAGCCAGCGTGGGTGCTCTTGGTAAATTCTCCTCCTGACCTCCGGAACCTGAAGCTTGGGGTCCTCTGGGATCCGTCATGCTGCCAAGAGTAAACAGGATATTAATATCTAAGGTGCACTTTATCAACAACTTCCTGTACACTAATATATCACACATCACAGTATGCTCACACACAAACCATACTTATACACATACTTATTTATAATACATGCCCTGGAGTTACTTTTTACAAAAACCTCCGTACTACTTGTCCAACACACATATCTTACAAAAATATATTACAACATTTTTCAGATAAAGTTCACTTCAACCATCATAGGGGAAAATGCCCAATTCCTCGGCATTTAATCCCAATCGAGCCATTGCTTCCTGCAGGATGTCTTGGTCTACGGTCATCAACGTTTGCCCTGGGGGAGCGATGGGTGGGGCTTGATTGACTGAATTTTCACTCCCGGACTCCGGCCCGAGGTCGCTCCAAGTGCGGGAAGGATCAGATGCGGAGGTGCTAACTCCAGAGTTGCCTTCCATTTCTTCAGGATCCTCTTCTTCTTCTCCGCCTTCTGGTTCTTCTTCTCCCCATTGCTGCATGGGTCCATAGCCCTGAGGATCTAGCCCATAAGCATTGGCATTGGCCCAAGCGAACTGTTGATTTCCCGCAGGGACTTCACCCTGGTCATCCTCCATGTCCACATCAAATCCCTCCAGATTCTCATGAGCATATAGATCTATCTCAGGATCTGCAGGTGGGACCGGATTTTCTTCCACTTCTATCACAGGTACTAATTGATCCGCTTCCTCCGGGTTCGGTGGCTGAGGCTCTTCTGGTGGTGGAGGCGGTGGGACATTGATAATATTTTGTGCAGGTGCCTGGGCCTGCATCTCCTCCAAGGCTAGACGAAGTGACAGAATCTCGTCTAACTGTTGGAATCTTTCCGCTTCCAGCCTATTGACATTTGATTCAGCTTCCTCCCTCGCTCTATCTGCCATGCTCCTGCTGGCTTCAATGAACCCTTGCATCACTCTGAGTTTTTCTTCATAATCCTCAATTCTTCTGGATTGCTCTCTCATTGTTTTCTCCATATCGTGCTCTCTTGCCATCGCCGCCTTTTTGTACATTTCCTTGTCATGTCGGGCACCCATCAATTCCATCTTAGTGTCTTCATTCTTCTGCCTCTGGTTATAATATTCTCTGATGCAGGCTTGATGCAAGTTGTACATAGCTGTCATATAATCAGAAGCAGCAGCAACCAACACATCGTGCTCTACTCGGGAAGTGTTCTTCAAAGCTTTAATCCTTCTCCTCCATATCCCGTCATCTTGATGTTTGATAGGATAGAATTGAGCGGAGCTCGACCCTACCTCCACCTTGTGGTTTTCACATAATTCAGTAAGAGCAGTCATGGCCGCCCTTTCTATGGTGTCGTTGAATTCAAAACCCGACTCCATCACCTCCTCCAGACGCCAATTGGGACGGGTGTCATCATCCGGAATATGCACATACACAGTGCAATATTGCTTGTGGCCAGTATCTTCTTTTCTCCAATAATATTCCGGGGGATTGTGAAAACCCAATTCTTGTAGCGTTTTCCAAAGCAACTGCACGAATCCCGGTTTATCCAAGTAACGACCGCGGGTCCACCCATCCTTATCAGTGTAACCTTCTTCAAACATCCTATAAAAGAAATGAGGTCAGGTCTAACGGCACTCACCAAACCCAAAAGTTTTGAAACATGAAATGCAAACATACCATAGTGGCTAGACCAGGCAACAAAATCGACTTAAGACAAATTAAGCAGAAAGAGGGCGAGACCTTACGCGATTATCTGCGACGGTTCTTCGAAAAGAAGGCTACCATAGTGGATATCTCCGAAGCAGACGTCATTGAGTGCTTCCAAAATGGACTCTATGATCGACGAACATACCAAGACTTCGGTCGCCGATGACCAACCGATGTCAAAGAGCTCAAAGTCATGATGCAACAATAGGCCGATGAAGAAGACAGAGCGAGAACGGTTTGGTTCCCACCATAACCGTGGACGCGACAACAACCACAACAATGAAACAGATAGAACTCGACATAACGATGCTCGGAACTCCTATCCGGGTAACCACAATCGCAAAAGGAAGCCCGACAACACCGTTGCTGCCATGACCAGCTCCGGAAAAAAGGGACACTGCAGAAACGATGATAGGCCAACCTTCACAGAGCTACTCAAAAAGCAGTGCCCATGGCATCCGACTAGCAAGCACTCCGCAATAGACTGTTACAGCATGCGCCGAGTCATGCAAGACTTACCCGCACCACCAACTCCTGAAGAGTACACCAAAAGCAGAGAGAAGGGTAAAAATAAAGCCCGCAATGACGAAAATGAGGACGGCGATTTCCAAACGGTTTCAAAAACCGTCAACGTCATTTTTGGCGGCATTCCAGGCTCTGCATCCAAGCGAGCTAACAAACTCGTACTCAGGGAGATCATGGCCATCGAGCCAACGGACCCCACACCATTAAAATGGTCGGAAGTTCCAATTTCTTTCAGCAGAAAAGATCAATGGACAAAATTTTCAGAACCACGCCGTTTCCCACTAGTCCTGGATCCAATTGTGGCAGGTTCAAAGTTAACCAAAGTACTCATCGACGGCGGAAGCGGCCTCAACGTTATCTTCGCCAAGACATTAAGGAAAATGTGCCTCGACGTCACTGAAATGCTTACCCCAACGGATTCACCTTTCTACAGCATTGTGCCCGGAAACGCGGCTATACCACTGGGACAAGTTGTCCTTCCGGTCACCTTCGGAACTAAGGAACATTACCGTACCGAGTACATCAGGTTCGAGGTCGCCGACTTTGAAACATCTTATCATGCCATACTTGGACGGCCAGCACTCGCCAAGTTTATGGCCATACCACATTATGTCTACCTGGTACTCAAAATGCCAGGCCCCAAAGGGGAACTCACGCTACTAGGAGATCTCCGGAGATCCTACGAATGCGACACCGAAGCCGTGGAAATTGCTGTGACTACTCAATCTCCTAGTCCCATGAAGTAAGTCTTCACAGCTTCAAAGAAATTCCATCCCACCGAACTAGAGATCCAGGAAAACAAGTCAGGCTCCACAAAAGTGAAACCCGCCAGTGAGCAAGACTTCAAATCGGTTGTGGCGGAACCGCCCGACTTAAGCTGGTTTAAGTGAGCCTAATCGCTGTCGGAACAGCAATTATCCGAAACGCACCTAAAACAGCATAAGTCCGGTAGTCCGTCGAGTGTCCCTAGGACTCCTCGAAGGATCCACGACGTGTCTCATAGCCATACATCAGGATAATATCCGCGATGGGATAATATCAACAAACATTACATTTTTACATACATATGTAAAAGGTACGAGTTATTGCAGAACATAGGTTGAAACAAACTTAGTGATGCAGTGTTAGACAGAGTTCTAAGATTTAAACATAAATAGTTCAGGAGAAGATGCGCAGGTAAAACTTTTTCTCTAGGGTATTGTGAGACTCAGGTCAATACCCTAGGGCTTCGGGGTCTCCTCCTCTGTAGACTCCTGTGGAGCTTCTGAAAGATAGCCACAAGGGGAAAACCCTGAGTACGGGGTACTCAGCAAGTCTTACCCGACTAACCAATATAATAGTTTTCTTTGGAATGCATGCTAGCTTTTGGGGGTGTTTGGTTAACATAGCTTTTGCCGAAAAGCTTACTATGAGTAATGCCTTAGTTTTATCTTTTATTTGGGTTAAGTTATTACCTAACCATTCTAAATGATAACAGAAGTAAAAACAACCATAGTTGTTAAATCATACATTAATTGATAACAGAAGGATACATATTGCATGAATTGATACTACGATGCTCAACAGTGATCAAGTGCATTCATAACCGAGAATTGCGGTGATCCGGATCTAATTACATCCTGCAGGAGAGTACCCTGATCACCAGCGTTATACGACTGTCCAGGTCGTATCTAGCAACCTCTCGATTAGCAAACTCAATGATTAGGAATACGACTACCCGGACCCAGGGGTGCACCCCCACATGGGACCCCACGTCTGGCCCGATCACCATGTGAGTTTCAGGCTACACCCCTGCCAATCTCCAGCACATCAAGCGCGGGTACGAAGTATTCCTGATCACAGAGTTTACTAACCTACTGGGCTTTACTGGTCCCATACCCAGTAAGTGATCAGATGCTTATCACTTGATCAAAGGTTAAGACAACGAATCGGGCCTTAACCAAATTAATCTAGCAGACAGAACCACACCTCTAGTTTCTGTCCGCTTTCAACTTTCCAAGTTATCTTCCATAAGCAACATGTATGACTTAAAAGTTTTCCTTAAGGTTGGTAAACCGAGCATGTAAGCAAATAAGAAATTCTAGACTTGGGTATCTCCTAAGGTTTGAACAAGTGGCAAAGATGTCCTTAAAACAAGGCATGATCATACACAAGAATAGGTTTCAAGCAACTCCTAGACTTAGTGCATACATATAGCAATTAACCGATAATTAAGCACATGAAATAATGACTCCAAAATAGATAGGTATAAATGCACCGGGGCTTGCCTTGTTCGTTAAAAAAGTTAGTATTCTCTGACGGGTTGGCTTCACAGGGGACTAACTCAAAAACTTCTTCGGACTCCGAGGGTCCTTCTGAAAATTCCCAATATTCTCCTTCTGGTGCTTCGGGATCTATAGCATAACACATGCAGGAGTTAGAAATGCAAAATTTTGAATAAAAGACTATACAACTTTCCTTCATGATAAAGTTGCAAGCCAACAAGGACTATACAACCTATCACGATAAAGTTGTAAGCCAACACACAAAACCCAAAAAAAGATTAACCCACAATTTTATTTTTCTTGTTTAACCCTCCTTATAGCTTTTTCTTTTATCTTTAGAAAAAGTTATAATTATTTTCTAACTTGAAATTTCTGTGATTTAAATGGTGTAAAACGGATTTAAACTAATTACTTTCCTAAAGGAAATCTAATTTTCCCGAAAATCACCCGGAAAAACTTTTCTTACCCAGCCCCACTCTACCCTCTCTCACGCGCACTGGGCCCCACGGCGCGGACCCACCTGTCCCTATTCCTTTCTACCCGCCGGCCCCCTTCTCCCTCTGACGGGCCCCGTGGGCCGTTTTTCTTTTTCCTTCTTCTTTTTCGGCCCGACACCGGCCTAACGGCCCACTTCCCTTTTTCTCTTTTCCTTCGCGAGGCCGGCCTGCTAGCTGCGCTGGGCCTCCAGCCTTTTTCTTCCAGTCACCCCCGCGCGCGCCACTGGGCCTTCCAAGCCGCGGCCCAGCAAACGGCCGCGCCTTCCCGGCCTCCTTCTCCCCCTTTCCCTTCTCACTGCCGCGCAGGCCCAAGCGCCCAGACGCTTCTTCCTCCTCCCGCCAAAACGCGCCCGCGACAGGGGGCGGCGCGACTCGCCGGCCGGCGCCCCACCGGCGGCGAAACTAAACAAGGACGGCACTCCTACACTTTCACGCACCCGTGCGTGGCAACAGCTCCCCGGAAGATGGCCGGAGCCATTCCCTCCACGGCGGCGGGCGGCGACTCCTTCGGCCGGTCGTGACCACTCATGACAATGGCACAACCTACTCAAACAACTACCCCTACACCATCCTAGGACCCTAAGGACTTGCCTACGACTACTCAAGAAGGAAGAGAAGCAGCGCGAGGTGGTGCTCACCGTGAGCGGGCGGCGCGACGACGGCGGACAGAAGCGACGACGGTTCAAGGTGTGACGGCGAAGAAGCTGGGCGACAAGTTGCTAAGGTTGCTGGTGGGGTGTAGGCGGAGGTGTGGACGGAAGGAATCGACGGGAGCTGCGGTGTGGCGGCGGAATTTTGCTCGGCGGCGGTGCTTGACAGAGGAGACGCTGGCGGCGGTAAAAAGAACGGTGGTGAAAACGGCGGCGCGGGAGCGGTAGATATTCAAGCGTTCACCGTGCGTATGGGCAACACCGTGGCCTACCCGTAGGCTTATGTGGTGAGGAGGTGGCCTAGCTAGACGCCCTGGCGAGCGACCGACGACGGCGGTGGCGACACGTCCCGCTGCTCTGGCACCGCTCCTCTTTTCTTCCTCTAACGCCCGTGATCTTCAGAGCTTCACCGCGGCCGATTCCCAATCCGACGGTGCACATGTGTCTTAACCAAAGTTGCAGATAAACTCGAACTCTCCAACTTTTATTTTGGCTCTACCCCGAGATAAACATCAAACCGGACGAATTTTGGAAGTGTTGCTCGGGTTTGTCTGAATATTGACTGAATCCAAAATTCAGTTCGTCAGTTACTGACAGTGGTGTCGATCTCACTTGGTGAACCAATTCAATGACCCAATTCTTGTTCTTTCAGTCCAACTTCTTCCTAAAGGTGTTCTACAACATCCCAAGGTTCCATTTTGCTCATGAACAAGTACCCCTTTTGATCTACATTGCTCTGAATTCAAGTCCAAAGTTGATACTATGCTGCTGTTTTCAGACTTAACCAATTTCAGTGATGTCCTTTGTAGTGGCAACATGCCGACTTTGAGCTTGAATTTGAATTCCTTCCCTTCACTGTTCCTGGCCAACAACACCCGAATATTGTAGCCTAAAGTTCATACTTCAATATGGTGTAGTTTTCCTGATGCACTTATTTGCAAATTTCTTCAGAATTCAATTTCCAAAATGGACTCTGAGGCTGTTTTTCTGGAATTCTATTTTCAGACGAGGAACAGTAACTTCAGTTTTTCTTTTTCTTTCTTTGATTTCTCTGAGCTATTTAGCACAAATTTTGTCCCAAATTCTTGATTCCTAAGTTCTAATCACTCTCACACTTGCATTCCACATTCTTGCCGAATTTTTCTGAATTTCAAATTCAAAATTCAAATTTTGGTGAAATTTGACCCGAATTTGATTTTTGGCCAATTTCTTTTTCTTTTCTTCTCAATTTTGCTTTTAATTCTTCAAAGTCACTTAGATGACTAAATTGGCAGCTGTTACATCGGTCGACCTCCAAACTGGTGATCCTTCCAAGATAGCCCTGATCGGAACAGGGCTGGATCCCAAATAGGAATTCGCGCTCGTCAGTTTCCTTTGGCCTAACCATGATATCTTCGCTTGGAAGCCGGCTGACATGCCAGGTGTGCCCAAGGAACTGATCGAGCATTCTCTCAACGTCGATCCCAAAGCTACTCCAAAACGGCAACGACTATGCCGGTTCGCTCAGGACAGACGAGAAGCAATCAAAAAAGAGTTAGCCAAGCTACTCGCGGCAGGATTCATCAAAGAAATCTTTCATCCTGACTGGCTCACCAATCCTGTGCTTGTTCGAAAGAAAAAAACAACGAATGGAGAATGTGTGTTGACTACACCGACCTCAACAAACACTGCCCAAAAGATCCTTTCGGGCTACCCAGGATCGATCGAGTGGTTGACTCCACTGCCGGGTGCGCCTTGCTATGCTTTCTCGACTGCTACTCCGGCTATCACCAGATAAGCCTCAAAGAGGAAGATCAAGCTAAAACAGCGTTCATCATGCCCTTTGGAGCCTTTTGCTATAAAACAATGTCCTTCGGACTAAAAAATGCAGGAGCAACTTATCAAAGGGCTATACAGATGTGCTTCGAAAAGCAACTTCATCGCAATGTCGAAGTTTATGTCGACGACGTCGTCGTCAAAACAAGAAACCGGGAGGAACTCATTGCTGACTTGGAGGAAACTTTCTCCAGTCTCCGCGCTTTCCGATGGAAACTCAATCCTACTAAGTGCGTCTTTGGAGTACCTTCCGGCAAATTACTCGGGTTCATCATTAGCCATCGCGGCATTGAGGCAAACCCGGAGAAGATATCTGCCATCACAAACATGCAGGCACCAGCCAGCATTAAGGATGTGCAGAAACTCACAGGCTGCATGGCCGCTCTCAACCGGTTCATCTCGAGACTTGGAGAACGGGGACTACCCTTCTTCAAGCTTCTCAAACGCCAGGACAAGTTCAAATGGACGGAAGAGGCAGACGAAGCCTTAACACAACTCAAAGACTTTTTGTCAAGGCCTCCTGTACTCATCGCTCCCTCTCCGAACGAAGACTTGCTCCTATACATCTCCGCTACTACTCATGTCGTCAGCACGGCAATAGTAGTCGAACGGTCTGAACCGGGCCACGCTGACAAGGTCCAACGACCTGTCTATTTCGTCAGCGAAGTACTCTCGGACTCCAAAACTCGGTATTCACCGATACAAAAGCTCTTATACGCTATTCTGCTCACCTCCCGAAAGCTGCGCCCTTATTTCCAAGAGTACAACATCACAGTCATCTCCGCCTTCTCGCTCGGCGAAATTCTCCTTAACAGAGATGCCACGGGTAGAATCTCCAAATGGGCAATTGAACTCGGAGCTCTCACTTTGAACTTTAAGCCAAGGACAGCCATCAAATCTCAAGCTTTGGTCGACTTCATAGCTGAGTGGACTAAAAATCAAGTTCCAACACCAGTCGAACGACCAGAACATTGGGTAATATACTTTGACGGATCCCTCAAACTCGAAGGAGCTGGTGCAGACATCTTACTCATCTCTCCCTAGGGAGACCAACTCAAGTACGTGCTGCAGATACTCTGGGAAGCATCTAATAACGAAGCCGGGTACGAAGCACTGCTACACGGCTTTCACCTCGCAATCTCCCTCGGCATCAAACGTCTACTGGTGTACGGCGACTCCCTAGTCGTTATAAACCAGGTCAATGATGAGTGGGACTGAAACAAGGACAACCTGGACGCTTATTGCAAAGAAGTCCGTATACTGGAAAACAAACTCTCAAGCTTGGAGTTTTATCACATCGTCCACGACAACAACGTTGCCGCCGACGTTTTATCCAAAATGGGCTCAACTCGCGCAGAGGTTCCAGCAGGAATTTTCGTACACGAACTGCGCAAACCATCCATACCTGAAAAAGTCACACCACCAGTAGCCTCGGCTACCGATGTCTCTCGTGAAATCATGATGATAGAAGTCGACTGGAGGGCACCCTTCATTGACTACATCAAAGATCACCAGTTACCATCCGACAAGAATAAAGCTGAGCAAATCTCCCGGCGAGTAAAGAATTACGTTCTAGTCGGAGACAAGCTCTACAGGAAGGGTGCATCATCTGGAGTACTCATGAAGTGCGTCACCAGAGAAGACGGCCAAGAAATCTTAGAAGAGATTCACAGAGGAATCTGCGGCAACCATGTCTCTTCGAGGACATTAGTTGGCAAGGCTTTCAGAGCAGGCTTCTACTGGCCAATGGCTCTGGCCGACACCAAGCAACTAGTTCAGAAATGCAAAGGTTGTCAATTCTTCACAAAACAGCAACATGTGCCGGCCTACAAACTAGTCACAATACCTCCAACATGGCCATTTGCCTACTGGGGGCTCGACATGATAGGCCCGTTACCAACTGCGCCAGGAGGATTCAACAGAGTACTCGTGGCAATCGACAAATTCACCAAATGGATCGAGGTCAAACCGGTCACTTGCCCCAAGGCAGACCGAGTCCTCAACTTCTTGGATGAAATCGTACACCGCTATGGTTTTTCCCAACAGGATCATCACAGATCTAGGGTCAAATTTAAATAATCACGACTTTTGGGAATATTGCGAGAACAGTGGCATCGACGTCCGCTATGTCTCGATTACTCACCCGCAAGCCAATGGACAAGTCGAGCGTGCTAATGGCATGATACTCGACGCTTTGAAGAAACGACTACATGACGTTGGCAACACCAAAGGAGGCAAATGGCTCAAAGAGTTACCGAATGCCTTGTGGGGCCTACGTACCCAACCATGCAAGACTACGGGGCTGTCACCCTATTTCCTGGTCTATGGCTCGGAAGCCATACTACCCGCCAACATCATGTGGCAATCACCATCCGTTGAACAATACGACGAAGAACTTGTAACAGAAATGAGGCGAACGGATATAGACAGTTTAGAAGAAACAAGATGCGCAACACTAGTGCAATCTGCCAGATACCTTGATGGTTTAAGGCGTTATCACAACCGCAACGTCAAGGAAAGATCTTTTAACTCGGGTGATATGGTCCTTAAGCGTATCGAAGACACGTCAGGATTGCATAAACTCAATTCACCATGGGAAGGTCCTTACATCGTATCAAAGGTTACGGGACCCGGATCTTACAGACTCCAAGAGCTCTTAGGAGACCAAGTACCAAACTCCTGAAATGTCGAACATCTCTGTCGCTACTACCCATAGCAGCACCTGAGTAATCGCTTCAAGGCAGCTACTCGGGCCAACTACCCGACTACCGACTTCAAGATTGTCTCAGCTTCGACATGAGTTTCCAAGCATTAAGAGGGTCATTACCCCAATACAAAATCTTCGTATCAATTTTTACTGAAACAAGGGTACATCAAGTTACATACGAGTACAAGTACTCGGCATACACAAACTACAAGCAACTGCCTACTGGCGGGTTGCATTTACGCCTCAGGCTTTTACTATATCACAAGGCCACTCAGGTCTGCCGACCACAAGAGGAAGGGCCCACACGCAAGGAAGCTGCGCAAAATGCAGCCATGCCCTGGTACCCTACCCAAGGCAACGCCAGGAACTCCAGCATCGCCACTGCCTTGACAGCGGCAACGCCAAATCCGGCATGACGCGCCTAGAGGGAACCAAGGCTGCTCTTTTGCTAGCCTTGCGAAGCCCATCTACTCTACGGCCGCACCTCCACCTCTTTCAGAGCGGGATAAAGACCGTGACACTCATCACCCATCACTCGCGAGTTCCAGTGCGTACCCCACTGGATCACGAGCTGCGAGATGAGGTGTGCGACGAAACCTCCTACGAGGATTCTTCTAGCATCGCGGCTATCCCTACGAGCGCAGGAGTCTGTGGAGGGAAGGTGGCCTCAATCTACGAGGAATCTTCTAGCACCGGTGCACTCTTTGATGGCTCTCTACACTCAAACAGAAGCAACCGAAGGCAATCCATCACTACTCAGGAACTTGGCTTGGTTCGCTCTCCAACTGGCTCTATTTATAGCCGAAAGATGCAACTACCACCTGCCCAAGAGTTACTATGCACCCGTGATCAATAAAGCCTGCCGACTCCTGACTGTGCCCATGTGACCGCACTTATGCCACAACGGACAAAAGAGTGCAGTACACCCGTGCATCCACAAAGGACAAAGGAATACAGTACACCCGTGTCCCTCAAAAGACGAGTACTCAAACAACATTACGACTACTCGACTCTCGGGACTTACAAGCCAAGCATGGCCTACATCTCAGGAGCTTCGACTACTCTGACCCTAGGATCCAGGGTCGGGCGAGGCGGAGTTTACTCCCCCAAAAGGTCAGGCTCACCCGACCCCAAGACTCAGGGTCGGGCAAAGTGGAGTTTTCACCCTCAGAGGGGTCAGGCTTAGCCGACCCCAAGACTCAAGGTCGGGCGAGATGAATCTCCTCCCTAGAGGGTCGAGCCCAGCCGACTCGCAACACTTCGGGATTCGACAAAGTGGAGTAAAACTACTCTTCGCAAGACAACGACAAACAAATCCAAAGGCTTGATATTTAAAAGTATCAATGTACTTGACACAAATACAAGGGTACACAAAAGCTCAAAGCTCTTCCAAGGAGACAAACTCCGACATCTTGGATGCAATAGGCTCCGCCTCCTCGAGGTACTGCGCATAAGCCTCCTCTGTGCAGTTGTGAGCCACGCCATCACCAGCTGCCGCCAAGTCTGCCCTCGGATAGTAGGACTTCACAACTGCAAGAATCTGTTTGCAAACAGTCTTGCAAAGTCCCGCCACTTTACTCGGGGCAGCTCTTAGTTGCTCTACTAGCGATTGTGGTCTTGCGCCTTCCTCCAAGGGGGCTATGGCATTCACCAAGACTTCAGCCGCCCTAGACAGCTCTTGGAGTTCGTTCCGAAGTCTTCCCAATGTCTGGGCATGATCTCTGTATGCCACCATAGCCATGGCAAGCATCACGCCATTCTGCATCTTTCGGTCCCGCTGATGCTCACAAGCAGCCTGTGCTTCTGTAAGCGCGGCCCGAAGATGTTCGGCTTCATCTGCCACCCGGTCATGAGCGTTTCTCCAATCAATGACTTGGCTCCTTGCAGCCGCCTCCTGCTTCTTGAGCTCTACAAAGCAAAGAACTCAGGCCACAACCAACTAAAGTTGGACACATCCAGTCGAAATACTTACCTTGATACTTCTTGCTCAAAGACTTGTAGCGGCTCTCTAGTTTTTCCTGCAGAACCGTGTGATTCGTGCGTTCCACGGTAAAGGATTTCGCCCCGACTTCATGAATCCGAAGAGCTTCTGTCAGTCGGGCACATTCCTACTCCAGCTGATGGCTTCTTTCTTGAAAACATCCAAGTACGGTATGGTGAGTTTCAAGCCTCACAGCTACTCAGGTCATGCAACAAAATCAACAAAGAAATCTACCTGGAAGCCCCGGAAAACATCGATGGCCCTCTGGAACTCCAAATCAGAAGGCAGGCTAAGTGTTGGTCTTTGGGTACTCTCCACAAGATGAGGAATCGTACCCAGAGCAGCACCTACAACATTTACCATGTCAACTACCGACTACGACTACAATAAAAAAGACTACAGGCACTTACCCAGAGCAGTCGCTTGTTTGGTTTTCTCAACAACAGCCAACGCTTCGCCAGAAGATGATGATAGGCCAGCACTTCCCAAACCTGATGCAGCAGCGGGAACCTCCACCGAGCGAATCACGTCTTGAAGCATCGACATAGTAGCTCCAAGACGGCCAGCGTCAACCTCGGGTACCTCTTCAACAGTCAAGTCCTCCAAAGGAACAGATGTTGTAGTCAAGGGATCCGGCGCTATCCCTGTCTCTACAGGGATAGTCTCCTCTGCATCTCTGCACCAAAAAAGTGTCACTACATGATTTCAAGACAATCCAACATCATTCAAAAAGACAAGGAAGCTCACCGGGTTGAACGTGGCGGAAGTCGCACACGCTTCTTCTCGGCGACAGGCGGCCGAGTACTAGGCGCTGTGGGAATATCGGCCGGCGCTGTCTTCTCGCCAAGGCCTACAAAACCTAAGTTAAAACTACAATACTACTCGAACGAATGCAGTCGGAGGGGACAACGCTTACCACTGGCGATCACACCGGACAGCAAAGTACCAGTAGCCAGTACTGGCGACACCTCCTTCGCCGTACCCGCTACTCCAGCAGGCAGCCCCAAAACTGCCTGGTCAGCAATAGGCGGCATATGTCTGGTGGAGTTGGCGCGGTTAACTCGGGGGCTACCCCAGTTTCTGTTGATGGTACCCTCTCCAGCACCATGTCAATAGCCACATCACCGACTTCTGGGTCGGTCCCGGCCATTTCTTCAGAAATAGCCTCATCTTCACCAAGCGTCGTATTCACAGCCTTCACGAACCAAGACAAGATTCGCCACATCAATAACGAGTTCAAATCCATCAGTAACAGACAAGTTACCAACCACATACATTGGTACACTGAGACTTCTCAGGGGTTGAAGCAGACTTAGCCGCAGACATCTTGCGGACTACCCCGCGTCTTTTAACAGGAGGAGAAGGCTTGTCCTCTGACCCCTCGACGACAGCCTCTGACTCTTCTTCCGACTGCGCCAAGTAGCCGGCAAGAACTCAAGACTTCAAACAACAAAACGGTATCAGCAACAAGAATCACAAGTAAAAAAAGAACAAGTCAGGAGGAAAACACTTACAACTTCTAGCTTGTACCAGGCGTCATATTGACGAAAGGCTGCAGGGATCACTGGTACTACCTGATAGTTCCTAAAAAACTTAGCTAGCAGCGCCTCTACGTCATCATCAGATATGTCCTCATCGGATATACGTGATGGATCCTTCAAACCTACGTACTCACTTCCCGACTGAGCACGTTGTTGAAGCGGCTGGACCCTTCTTTTCAGGAAGCTGGCCGCCACGTTGATCCCAGTCAAACCGAGTGCCTTCAACTCGGTGATGTGCTGCATTAGGTGATCGAGCTCAGGGGTGTCCTCGGGCTCGCTCACCCAGTTCTCCGCATGCTTGGCACCTGCATGTCACCACAGGCAAGCAGGGTTCATGGTTCCCGATGTAGAACCACATTTTCTTCTACTCCCCATGGGAGTCGGTCAGATTATACTCAATATACGCGCCCGAGTTCCTAAGCTGGAACCTGGCGTCTCCAAAGACTTCTGTCCGCTGAGCACTCGGCTAAGGCTTACAGCAGAACAGCTTCCTAAACAACTCGAGACTTGGAGGTACTCCCAGATAAACTTCGCACAGGTGTACGAATATAGACATGTGCAGTACACCATTGGGATTCAAGTGGACAAGCTGAAGTTTGTAGTTCTCGAGAATACCTCTGAAGAAGTCAAAGGTGGGCACTACCAATCCCCTTTCCACAAAATACGCAAGCATCACCGTCTCGGCAGGGTGTTCCTCAAACTGCCACGCATTGGGAAACGCGGGGTGCCACTCAAGGATCTCCTTCGGCTAAAGGAGCTTTGCCTCGACTAGCGCCTGGATTGCCTCCTCCTTCATCACCGAGTATTGCCAAGTTGCCCCAGGCGCGGTGGTGCAGTTTGGTTCGTCGGCCCCACCTTCGGCGCTGGCAGCACCAGCTCCTTCCCCTTCTTGGATTTGATCTTGCCCATCACCGAAGCCTTGCCTTGGATCTTCTCGGGTTTCTTGCCCATCTTCTTGGTGCGCATTCGATAGACTAAACCTCAAGGTAGAAGGGGCTTGACACTCGGATCTTTCTCAGGCGGCAATGGCGGTGGCGGCGGCTCTCACGATGGCAAAATGCAGAGCGGAGGTGCAGAGGAGGAAGAAGAAGAGATCTAATGGCCGTATGACGTAACAGCGACCGAAAGGGGGCCTTCCAGTTTTATCTCCACCAGCTCCGGTTTCCACGCGTCAAGTTACGCAACGGACAGATTAATCGCGTATTAATCACTTTAAACACCCAACGGTTACTCTATTCAACGGGCTGCTGACCACTTCAACGACAAAGATCGCCTAAGTGCTCGGGGGCTGCGGGTACCATACCCGTTGGTCAGTTTTTTCTTTTCCAGGACCCCCAAGGGTAAAATGGACAAAAGCTAGTTTAACCCTAAGCCTGACTCTTCGACTCAACCTAAGGCTCGGGGACTACTCCATATGAAGTGCGATTGACATCGCACTACCATATAAAATTACTCGGGAACGAAAACAACTTGAAGTTGCAGAAAGAGTACCTTCCAGCCACGTGACAGTACTCGAGCACTTCAGTCTGCCAAACTACTTGGATAGTGCCCGCAGTGCCCAAGACTGTGGCGCACGACTACAAAGTACTCGGGGGCTTGTCGGGCATACTCCCCAGGTCCACGAGTAGGCCTTGGACGACCCACCAAGGGACGTACTCGGACAAGATCAGAACAAGGATGGGCGTATCCTTCTCGAATTAGTCTTGTATGTTTATGGAAAACTACTCGGGCCAATACCGAGTAGAACTCTGTAATAGTACCCGACTAGGACTCAGACTTGTAACCCTGCCCTCCCGTGTATATAAGGCCATGCAGGGACCCCCCTCAAGACATCTCTCTCAAGATCAAAGCAAACATCAATACAAACCAACACACAGGACGTAGGGTATTACGCGATCTAGCAGCCCGAACCTGTCTAAATCGTGTTCCTTGCGTCACCATCGATTCCTTGATTCTCGACGACCCTTACCGCATAAAAGACCACCTAGGGTACCCCCTAGGCGGGTTGCCGGTCTAAAACACCGACACCAATATCCATCTCAAGTGCAATCCCTAATGCTTCTGAGAAACCAGTTTCCCTATAACCCTTGAACAAAGAAATCAACCCTTCCACTTTCTCAATGGCAACATCAATAAGCATGTCTTTTGCTTGCAAGTGTTTGCTTACTAAATTAACGGCATATAATACCTCATACCAAATGACGATTGCATCCCTATATATTCATATTCTCCAAGTTCATTGTTTGTCAAACCTTTAGCCTCACTGCTTGTTTTTGGATCATTATCAACATCAGATACCTAAAATTGAAAGGAAGAAAATATGTGTTATAGTTGGAGATAGCTAAAATAAGTACATCATTATCAAATATCAGTACAACAATATTGGGTACCTGAAGTAGAGCCTCTCGAACGTCTGTGCATTGAAATCTTATAGCTTTAACACGTTCAACACGACTCTCCCAACATGTAGTTGATACTGACTTGAGAGTCAATCCTGATATGTTATCTTTTAGAATCTGCCATTTCTTGGTAAAATTAGCAAAAGTTGTATAGATGCGCTGGATGATTCCAAAGAAATCCTTAGCTTTACCACAAGTCTTAGTCATATTACAAAGTGTTAAATTAAGGCTATGGCAACCACAAGCAGAATAGAAAGCACGAGGATTTACATCCAAAAGTTTCTTTTTTACCCCTTTATGTTTCCCTTTCATATTTGACCCATTATCATAACCTTGTCCTCTCACATCATCTATATCAAGACCAAGGAACTTTAGTTCATTCTCTAGCACAGCAAAAAGTCCTTGCCCAGTTGTATCATTGACATCCAAAAATCCTATAAAGGATTCTTCTACGCGTACATCACTTGAAGATGAGTCAACATATCTTATAGTTAAAGACATTTGTTCTTGGTGGCTTGCATCAGGAGTACAATCAAGTATGACAGAGAAGTACTTTGCACTCTTTATTTTCTTAATAATTTCAGACTTAATAGCAGAAGCAAGCAAATGTATCAACTCATTCTGAATATTAAAATCAAGATAATGAGCTTGAGTTTCCTAACTTGCAATACGACGAACATGTTCTTGAATAATTGGGTCAAATTCAGCCAACATCTCTACCAATCCCAAGAAATTCCCATTGCTATCTTCATACATTTTGCTATTAGTCCCGCGAAAAGCTAGATTATGCTTGGCAAGAAATTTAACAATGCAAACAATTTTGAACAAAACTTTTCTCCAATGGTCCTTTTCTTTCTCGAGTTGTCATTGAGCACCTTTATCAATAGTTTGATCCTTTTGCAATCTACTACGCAACTCATACCAAGTTGTCATACTCAAAACATGATTTGGACTTGTCTCATGCTCTTTAAGTCTAATACAAGGATGTATCCAATCATTAAACCCCTCATTTGCCAACTGACCTTTTCGATGGCCTTTTGTAAATAATTTACAACCAAAGCAAAAGACCCTGTCGAGTTCCTTATAATAGACAAGCCAATCTCTATCACAATGCTCCCCATTTGAAAAAATTCTTGTATAGAATAGTGCAGAAAACCTTCTAGAATATCTATCCTTAGGACCTTTCGTAATTGATAAATTTCTTCTAGGGTCCTTTTGTGCTAAAATATCAATTTATTTATGATCAAGGGAATCCCAATATCTAGGATCAAATATATCAGGCTGAAAGGAATCATTAACATTTGCAACAATATTGTCATCATTAACATCCTCAACCCCAACAATATTTTCTGTCTCTATCTGACCATCTGCAGGATCATTGTCATCATTATTATCAAGTGCAGCTCCCTGTCCCTGACTAAATGATTGATTATCGGTGGACTCTTTTCTAACAAATTTATCCATAGCACCCTTTTGAGATTGAGTTAAATCCTCTATTCTTTGTTTTTTCTTACACTTTTGGTAACCAGATTCATACTTTTTAGACCGATTTGCAGAAGACATGACTACAACCTCAAATGGGAACACAAGATAATCCAGAACGAGAACAAAAATAACCGAACACTTAGATTAATCAATATTATATTAGTCATCACCCATCAATATTGATTAAAATATTGAAAATTTACTGGATCAAATTAGTATACCTGGAGCGATCGATCACAATTGACAGACTGATTGACGAATACCGGTGTCGATCTCGATTCGTGACGCCGCACGGTACACGCCCACACACAGGACGCAGCGGTAGTGGGTACTAGCGCAAGCCGTAGCTGACAGACGGACACGAGTTGCGGCCTGCGGTGGTTGCACCACAAGCGAACAGGGAAAGGCACTAGGGCAGCAAGCCAGGCAGCCAGCGATCGGCGACAAAGGGACACAGGCGAGGTGTCACGCCGTCACGGGACACAGCGACGGGCCACAATCTATAATCTATTCAATTTTTCACCTATCATCTATCGGAATTCGGATGGACTCCTGTCAAGTAGGCTGGCAGCCTGGCAGGGCGTCAGGTACTCAGGTTCCTAGAGTCATGGGCTCCTATGAAACAACAGGCCTGCGAAACAATTATGCCCAGGCCTGCTACTGCCTAATGCCTATACCTACAGAAGGTGCGCTCCTTGGGGGGCGTCAAATTTTGGGGGCCCTGTTCATGTGCACCGCTCGCACATGCTTAGGCTCAGTCCTGTTCACGGCAACGCGGAGGAAGATGTGCTCACGCAGCCAGTGGACCTGCACGATGACATTGTCATGATGGGGGTGGAAACATTCGACGGGGTGCTGGAGCTGTCGATGGCCGGGCGTGAGGTCCTTGCCGGCCTGATGAGCTTCCACTCTGGGGAGAGGCTCGCCGCGGCAGACGCGCTCAAGCACCGATGGTTCACGGAGGAGGACGTGGATACGAAGCCCCCTGCTGTCGTGTGCTCAGGAAGTCAGAAGCATAGGAGTCCTCCTGTAGCTGCAGTACTCGAGCACTATGGGGAGGGTCTCGGTGGTGACGTCATCGAGCATGATGCTGCCGTCGGTGCAGCCGGCCATGATCAAGAGGCGGAGGGTCTCCGACATGTTGGCCGCCACCTCCGTCACCTCGAAGCGCTCATTGTCCAAGCTGATGAGCGTGAACATCGTCGGCGGAGCCATCGATTCCGTCGCGCGGTGGCTGGGAGCTAACTTTTGCGAACACCTCCTCTGATTAGGAAGATTACCGATCGATTTATTGGATGAGGAGGAGGAAGGAAGGGTTGAGGGAGTCCATAAAAAGAACTGTTCTGGACTTGGCCCTGCCCTCAGTTAAAAAATGACTGTCCAGTTTGGTCTCTTCCTTAGGCCTAGATAAGCCCATCAAACTTGTTGACCCGTACCACGTGTACGGCAAGACTAGCAACGAACCGTGAGGGACGGCGGGGCTAATGTAAAGATGGCAACGGGGACCCGTGACCTGATACTCGACGGGTATTTACTCTATTAGGGTCTAAATATGGACTAAACACACTACCCACGGGTACGTAAATGGACCAAACCCTTCACCCATCGGGTACGCAGGTATGGGTATGTTCCAGCAATCCCCGTACCCGTTTACCCATAGGTGAAAAATACCCAGCCCAAAACTAAATAAGCCCACCAGCCCATGTAAAACCCTAGGTTCCCAGTTTCCCACCCGCCTAGCGCCCTGGCCACTGGAGCGCTCGATGCCTGGCCTCCCGCCGTCGAAAAAAATAGGCGCGTCATTTATCCTCTGCGTTGGCATCGCAATCGCCACTCGCCAAAAAAAAGAACACCGCCGCCGCAAAAAAACAACATCGCCTGCCCGCCCCTCGTGACCTCGTCTCGGCATCTCGCGTATTCACATCGTATCCAAGTGCCAGGAACTTGCCATGCCATGCCAGCGATGGAGCAACTTGAGCAAGAACGGTGATTGCCCAGTTCCTCTTCCCCTAATCCCCTTCATATCATATTCTTTGCACTTGCAAGCGCAGCACTACATCAGTGCTCGGTGCTCCGCGCCATGCTCCTTTGCGGCTTTGCCTCCTTCCCCCCGCACTAACCAACTCCTTCAGTCCGGCGTCAAGGGATTTCGGGGAGGTCCTGAAGGACAATGACCGCCTGAAGCTACCGGATCTCGAGCCCGTTGACGTTGTGGACACTCTGAAGGTGCAAGATCCGGAGGTCCAAGTTGAAGTCACCGGCGGCGCTCCTGCAGCGGATCCGAAGAACGGCGCTGGCGTTGCCAGTACTCCTGCATCCAAGCCCAAGAATAGGAACGGTGCCGCTCATACATCCAAGCCCAAGAACACCACCACCAAGGAGAAGAAAAGGACCGGAGTTACTATGGCCGTGGAGAAGACGAAGCAAAAGGATGGCCGACCCCCTCTTTCTCCGGCTTCATCTCAGGAAGGTGTTGCTACTGCTCCTTCTGGCCGGCGCCCCTCTTCTAAAACCACAGCTTCAGGTGGTGCAGTAACTAATACTAGCTCTGTTGGTGCTAGCCGCAAGTTGGTGCAGCCACCGATGTAAGTAAAGCCTCCACGGCTCCACCTCCTGGCATTTATGATTCATTTGGTATAGTATGTCTTGTTACCCAGGAGCTCGATCTGTAAAAGTTTTGATGTATAGTCCTATCCTGTTTCAGTACTGCAGCAATTTATCTCCATTGGTACTTGAAATCCTTCAGCATGCAATTCGTCTGCTTTTGTAATCAATTTCCATTACAAATTGGTGATGCTTGTTAGTTTGCTTGCAAAACTAAATTAAGGCAGGCATACATCAAATTATGAAAGTTATCTGAAACTAAGATGATAAATTTATTTTGTTGGTGCTCATTTGCTTATCGAACAGTAAAGATTAGTTATGGGATTCAATTCAATTGTTCAGTACTTGAAAGCTCTTTTAGTTCTATTCAGTTGCCATCTGTCTTTGGTTCCTAAAAAATTTAATTGTTGCATGCCTACCGATATTATACATGGCACAACAACACACTGGCGCTCAACGACTCAACTCCTTGTTCCCTGTGATGAAATCCAGTGAGAGTACAAGGAAATTAATAAGCTCCTTGTACACAAAATTCAGCTTGTTGCCTTGCAGGGTACTATTGCAGTTCTGATTTCTACATTAGTTTGCTCTTGTTATCAGTGTAGCTTATTCGCTTATTGCACATTAGAGTAGCAGAGTTATTATTTCTTCTATTGAATGTGCCTTATTATGTGATACAGATTGAAAAAAATGAGTACTAGCAGTGAAGGTGAATGCTCACAAACTGTAGATCAGATCTCAGAGCCTATTGAAATAGAAGATGATGAAGATCCTATTGAAGAAGATGAAGATGGTCCTACTAGTGGTGCAAAGAGGAAGCTCACCTCAGTGGTTTGGAATGAGTTCAAGAGAGTTAAGTACATGGGCACAACAAAGGCAAAGTGCATATATTGTTTCAAGAAGCTATCAGGTGAAACAAACCATGGAACTAAGCACTTACATGATCATTTGAAGTCGTGTACACTTAGAAAGATCAAGACAGCAGGGAACAAGACTTTGTCACAATCCTGTTTGAGGTTTGGTTCCACAGATTCAGGAGGTACCATTCAAGTTGAAAACTACACATTTGACCAAGATGTAGCTAGAAAGGAACTTGCTGCAATGATAATTCTACATGAGTATCCTTTGAGCATGGTTGACCATGCTGGTTTCCAGAGGTTTGCAAGTGCGCTTCAGCCACTATTCAAGATGGGTACTCGGAATACATTAAGGTTTGTTCCTTACTGTTTGGTCTTGCTACCATTGTAATTTTTGTATTCATTTTTTAATATTCCTTCAAAATTTTTAGGAAGGATATTGTGATGCAATATGAGATGGAGAGGGAAAAAGCAATTGAATATATGGCTGGTATTGATTCAAGGGTGGCCATAACTACTGACTTGTGGACGTCTGACAACCAGAAAAGGGGCTATATGGCAGTCATAGCCCATTTCATCGATGAATCTTGGACTTTGAGAAACATTATCATAAGGTACATGTCCTGAAATCTGTTTTTTGCACATGTTTTACTGATTTTTGCACATGTCCTACAATCTGAAATCTGAGTACATATGTTGTTATATGTGTAGGTTCATCTATGTACCAGCTCCTCACACATCTGAAGTGATTGGTGAAGAACTATATGAGTCCTTGGTTGATTGGAACCTTGATGAGAAGAAATCCACAATTACCCTTGATAATTGCGCAACTAACGATGCGGCAATCCCTTATTTGGTGAGAAAGATTGGAAAAGGTAAGCTTATAAATGAAGGGAAACTACTACACATGCGTTGTTGTGCTCATATTCTTAATTTGATTGTTAAGGATGGTCTAGAACATATTAAAACTGCTATTGAGAATATCCGTGAAAGTGTGGCTTATTGGACAGCAACACCAAAAAGGATAGAGAAGTTTGAGGAGATAGCTAAGTTTGTTAAGGTTAGTTTGGATCATAAGATAAACCTTGACTGCAAAACTAGATGGAATTCAACCTTTAAGATGCTTAGTGTTGCAGTCCCCTATAAAGCTGTTTTCATTAGAGCAAGTCGTGTTGATAAGCAATATACATGTTTGCCTAGTGAGGAGGAATGGAACTTTGCTGCTGATGTTGTAGAACGGCTTCGAGTGTTCAATGACATAACTTTGTTGTTTTCTGAAACTGAATATGTTACTGCCAACATATACTTCATAAAAATTTGTGAGATTAGGAAGAAAATTAGACAGTGGTCAACTTGTGGCAGTACAAAGATTGAAGAGATGTCGGTTAGCATGATCACCAAATTTGGCAAATATTGGTCAGACATCCAAGGACTGATGGGTATTGCAACCCTTCTAAATCCTTGTCTCAAAAAATTGAGCTTGCAGATGTGTTTTGAGTGGCTAACTGGTACAACTGGTTACATTTGTGAGGATAAGGTTTCTGAAATCATAGATCTGTTGACTGAATTGATGATTGAATACCATGTGGAAGAAGACTGTGACAATAGCGAATCAACAGCTGCTGCAGCTCCAACTGAAGACATGGAATTCTTATCTTCATTTAGTGCAAGAGTTGCTAGTACAAGGCCATCTGCTGTGTGATTCAAATCAAAACTAGATCGCTACTTAGAAGATGAACTGGTATCTCTGGAAACTAAGGGTTTCAAGGTGCTGGATTGGTGGAAGGTGGCTGGAGTATGTTATCCAACCCTGAGAAGGATAGCAAAGGATATTTATGCAATTCCTATCACTACAATAGCATCTGAGTCTGCATTCAGTACCAGTGGGAGAGTACTTAGCGAGCATCGCAGTAGGTTGACTTCAAAAATGATAGAGGCTCTTATGTGCTCAAAAGATTGGTTGCGGAATAGTACAAAAGTATGTCCATTCTTCTGTTTTGTAGTTTGGTTCTCTTTACTTTGATTTTATCCTAATTGCTAGTTTTCCTTTTTAATTGACAACAAGGAAAAAGAAGCTGCCACCTTCTAGTCTTGCCTCCAAGATATTCAAGAGGGTCTCCAGGTGTGCACATATTTAGATTATTGTGCTCTTATTCTATTATTTTAGAGTATAGACACATACTAACTCTTGTTGTACTGCCTGTCATGCCATACAGGAACTTGAACTTTGAGCAAAGCAAGTTGTCTCCAACTCCAAGTAAAGGAAACCAACATATCAACAAGACAACAAACGACTAGCATGTTTGTTGAATTGTTGTCCTATATATGTTCACTGCAATCAACTTCTTTTGGCTATGTAATGACTTATGACAAAATGACTTTGTGTGATGGTTTTATGTAACTGGTGGTTGCAGTAGAGATTATTATATGCTATTATTTGTCTAATTTTATGTGCTTTGGTACTGGTGGTTGCTATTGAATTGTTGATTTTCATGTGCGTAAATAAACTATTAGCAGGGTACGGGTGACCCGCCGGGTATGATTTACCCAGCCGGGTATGGGTCTGGAGTGGGTACGGGGATTCTGGCGGACTCAAATTTTTATGGCGGGGATGGGTATGGGGCGGCCATACCCGATGGGGATTTACCCATTGCCATCCTTAGGCTGATGGGAAATATCGAGACGACAATTATAAGTACTCCAGCATTCTCTAAGTTAAAACTTTAAATGTATTCTCTTTGAATAATTAGATCGGTTTTTAAAAAAGTATGACTTGAATTGTGTTCAAAGTAATTTCAAAATAATATAACTTTGTCACGTTTTATAAACATTTTTTTACCATACCTACGACTACGAGATAGTGTCCCAACTCCAAAGTAAAGGCACACGACGCGATCCAACAGTCTCAACAAACAAAAAAACATAACTGGATGGATTTACATGCAATTCATATATACTATCTATTAATCAACACTTAAATTAGTGTATGTAATACACCATGCTAAGTGTTCCTAGTTGTTGATTCATTTCAGCGTGGATGGCTAGATTATAAACATTTTTTCTCTCTGCCCCATGCATGGTAATATAGGTAATAACTTGTAGAGTTACCCTCTTTTCATACCAAAGAGATATGCATGGTATAGGTAATAAATGGTAAAATTGCAGAACATTATATCTATAATAGACGATAAAGGCAAATTAGTACGGTGAACAATATCGCCAACGATCCAAACAACCCGTTTAAGATGGTGTTGGCGCTAGAAATCGGTCAACCGAATCCCAGCGTCCGACACACGACCCGGGAGAATCTGCTTAACTCCTGTTCGGGTGATTGCCCTGGTGCGGTTCGCGCGGCGTGCCAGCCAATCTGACCTGTTGATTGGCAAGGAAGAATACGTGTCAGGTCCAAAAATCACGATCGGCTAAGTTTCCGATCTCGAGAGAGTTTATCAGCGAATCGGCCGATTTGCTGTAATAAAGAAATCGGCTATGAGGCAGCCGATCACTATAGCCTTGTAGACAGAGAATTACTAGAGTAATCGATACAACGCTATGATAACAACACTAGGAACAGATCTAATCGGCAATAGATGAATTTAAATAGCAGAACGTGAAGGAAGCCGAAACTACCAATTCCTAGCTGGATAACTGGTGATAGAACTAGAAAGACAGGTAAAACCTATGATTCTAGAAAATATCGATAACTAGTGAATAAATCTAAACGAAACAACAACGATACGCCCGAAGTTAAAGCTTAGATATTACTCGATAAGCGGAACTTACAGAATCGGCCGGAGATCAAGCTGATGCAGCCCTGCCAACCCGCACGAACTCGTGAAAAAGAGAAAAGTACTGACGAAGTCGTCTGCTTGAAAGTAAGTACAAGGAAAAAGTAGTATGTTGTATTGATTTGTTGATCATTACAGATTTACAAAGGTAGCTATTTATAGCCCCGTACAGATGACTTCTTAACCGACTAGAATTCTATCCCTAATTCAAACAGAAAACGAATATTTACAAGCACGATTCGTGCTAGGTTGGTTACTCTACGCTTCATGGGCTGATCTCCCCCTTATCCTTTTATTCCTTTCCAAGCCCATACAGGCCCAATTAACCCAACCTCCTAATCGGTCGATTCCTTATCGGCAAAAGGCAACCGATTGGGACCCCGGCACGTTCGACCCGAAGCGAGACAGAAGTCATCGGCCGATCTCGCACTGTAGTACCATTCGACCGATTCCCAACTGTGCTTCTCCGATTCCCTCTCTTCTTGGCGCCGATTTTACTAGTGACGAAATCTGGCGTCAACACATGCCCCCCAGTTTCGGAGTAAAACATAGTCTTTTACTTCGAAATTCTTTATAACCTCCCCTCCGAAACGGCCGCAATGAAAATATCCTTCCGTTTCGTGGTCTTCCAGCTGATGATTGCAATCTTTTCGAAACGGGCGCCCACGACAGCCACTACTCCCGAAAAACTCGAAACGCCGGCGCGGTGAAAATTCCGTTTTTACCCTCCTTCAGGCATCCTTTAAATAGCGCTTCACCCCTGCACTTCATCTTCAAGCTCACATCTCTCTTTCCCAGCGCGCGCGCCCTCTTCTTTCTTCAGCATCTTTCCCTTGCCGCCGAAGCATTCTAGCGCCATCCTTCTGCTACTTTTTCCCCTTCTCCTCCAATGGCGG